>NC_035446.2:54441511-54741511 GCF_002127325.2 Helianthus annuus
CTGGACACGGCCCCGTGTCCGCTGGACACGGCCCCGTGCCCGCCTGACACTCTCTCTCCTCATTAATTGTAATTGCGAATTACAATTAATGCACCTGCTGTACTTTCACCACGCCCCCGTGCTCGCTGGACACGGCCCCGTGGTGGGCAATGGAAGCTTCTACTGGTTTGTCTTTTCTGCTGCTTCCTGGGCACGCCCCCGTGTTCGCTGGACACGGGGCGTGTTCAGACTCTGTTTCTTCCTTTTTGCTTTGGGAGGTGCCGTTGAGGGTCCGGGCAGTCTACTTTTGTTCCTTTTCTTGTATTTATGGTAGAATTAGTGGTCTTTTTGCTTCTTTTGTGATTTTGAGCTCATTTCATCCTGAAAATACAAAAGGAAGACAAAAACACTCTTTTTCCAACATTAGTACTTAAAAAGGGTTAGTTTTGTGCCTTAATTGATGTGTTTTATATGTTGCATTTTACGCACATCATTTAGCGCAAATGAACTGGACGCTAGGGCACGGTACGAGGTTCTACAAACAAGACCGGAAGAGTACCCAAGGCGGGCGTGTACTGATTTGCTAACCATGGTAAACCAACTTGACCGCTTCAACAACATTGTGAGGGGTCCACTGCATGTCGCATTGACCACCCAACTATGGTCGGTACATCAATGCACGATGGAGTTCTATAGCACCTTCATTTTCAACTCGAGGCGCGAACCGTTTGATCATGACGCGGTCGAATTTCGATGTGGAGGGACCACATTTAGAACCTCCATGGCACAGTTTGGAGCCATCATTGGGCTGTACAGTGAAGAGGAAGCGGGGAATGAAGAGAATACAGGGGGGTTACGAGATTTGGATGCAACCGAACGCCAAGCCGCATGGGCTCAAATAGGTGAAGGAATCTACAACCCGAGCAGCACCAAAAGTACCAAACTGAGGGACCCACTATACCGATACATCCACAGGCTCCTCACGTACTCGCTGAACCAACGCCATGACAGTAGTGGCGTTGTTGGGTTAAAAGATTTGGTTGTACTTCACTGCATCCACAACCAGAAGCCTCTCGATGTTCCTTACCTCCTACTGCGAAACATGCACTTGAACCGCCTTGCTTCTGCTCCTACACCAATCTTCTTCGGGGGATGGGTGTACCGTCTTTTCAAGCACTTCACGAATATCCCAAGGTCCTTCGAAAGGAGTCCATGGTCGGGACGGGTCGATTATCACATCTGCCGAGCCATGAACCTGCTTTATGAAGCGGAGGACGGGACGGTGAGCTTTCAGAGGACGCAAGGCTACGCATGGAATCCGCAGGAGGCTCTAGTTCTTCATGCACCACCTCCCCATTTTCAGTATCCACCCCAAGGCAATCCGGGTCAATCCTCCTCTCAAGGAGGCGGTTTTCCTAACTTCCAAAGTTTACATGATCTTTTGCAGGAAAACCTTATGTGCACCAGGAACACCTACAACCTCGCCAACAACACATACCACCGGGTTGGAGCTATCGAGCGCAACGTCAACGATATACAAGATGATATCGGTAGCATCCGGGAGTACATGGCGAGGCATGGGGGCGGAGGTGATGGTAGTGATGAAGACATGGAGTAGGAGGCTGGGAGGAACAAGGGGCTGGCTGGTGATGAGCCCACAGGTTTGAATGCCCTTTTAATCTATCAAACAATTCATGGCCTGCGTGCCATTTGTCGAACAATTTACTTTCCCTAACTACTTTTTATCTTTATTTCGTTTTTACTTTATGTTTGGATAATGCTTGACAATGGTAAATTAGGATGGTTTGTGCTTGGTTGGTTGGTATTGAATGATTAAACAGGTGCAATGCAAGGGTTAGAGTGCTAAAAATTAGCACTTGCAGCCCCAGGATGGAGAAACCGGGAGAAAAACCTATTTTTCGGGCTAACAGACTGTCCACACGGGGACGTGTCCAGCCAACACGCCCCCGTGTCCATCTCCCAGATCTGCTGTTTGGCTACTGACCTGCAATTTTTTGCCCGACACGTGGCCGTGTTCACCCGACACGCCCCCGTGTCCACCTTCTGTAAGTTTTCGTTACTGGCAGTTCACCACGGGGCCGTGTCCAATGGACACGGGGCCATGTCCAGAATGCCAGTAACACAAACCTTTGTTTTTAAACACACTTTTATACATTCTAATCAACCAAAAACTTTATTTTTGGACACATTGAGGACAATGTGTAAATTAAGTGTGGGGGGATGCTTAAACCCTTGAAATTTTGCAAAATCCTAAAAACAAGCCTTACACAAAACTCTATTAGAACCGCTAAACACCCCAAATTTTTTTTCAAAAACTTTTTCATTTTTTTATTTACTTGTCTTAGTTTAAGATGGGAATAACAAGTTCTAAAAAGGTTATATTTTTATAAGTTTACAACCGATAGCGTCGTGATAAAAAAGGAACTAACATAAGAAAATTATGAAACGGTATAACAAGTCTAGTTTAAAATTCGATTATATATGCTTGGTCACATTAAAAACCCATTCCCACAAAAGTGAGTTTTGAGCCTTTATTGAGCATAAAAATACACATATTTAGATTAAATGCTCATTTTTCGTTTCTTGTGTGAATAGCCGCTCGGTCCTTACAAATCTAGAACTTGCCACGACGATACATTCCCGGTCCTTACCAACTTAAACCCAAGTAAGTAAATGATGGAGGCATTAGGACTAACCATTTTTCTTTCAAAACCATTATTTTTCATTTTTTTTTACCTACCCAAAATCCCCCTAGATAGCCCCTTTGAGCCTAAACCTTTCATTTCATTACCCCAAAACCCTTTTTACCCACCAAAAACCTTTTTATTTATTTTTTTTTAGTAACAAGTTCGCTTTTTCGTAAACTCACCTTTTTATGTGACGATCAAAAAAAAAAATATGATGAAGTCAAAAACAAACAAAAGCTATAAAAGCTTGTTTGGAGAAATACTTCAAAATAAAAAGTCACTAAAAACAAGGTACTTCACGAAAACCGACGCTTGTTACGATTTTCGCCCTTTTTACTAACCACTAACCAACCACCCACCTTTAAACCCAAGCCTTCACCCAAAAAGTCCTCTTGATATTTACAAAGGTAAAAAGTTAAAAAGGAGGAGGATTGATTGCTTGGCAAGCCTATGGAAGACGTAAGTTCCGTGCCGCTCTCGAGTAATTCACTAAAATATACACCTTAGTGTTGAGTGATCTCCCGTGAGGTATGTGAACTTGTATATAAATGGAATTTTAATAAGGCATGCTATGCCCAAATAAGTAATTTATCTTATGAAAAGTTCAAAATAAATCATAACGAATATGATTGTAAATAAATAAAAATAAAACCGATAAAAACCTTGGATTCCCGACACTCTAGGACAAGCTAAAAAACTTCTCTTCTACCTATTCCATTTGGGAGTGTAAGCCACATTTAAAGAGTTTTGCTTGAGGACAAGCAAAAGTTCAAGTGTGGGGGTATTTGATGTGTGTAAAATGCAACATATAAAACACATCAATTAAGGCATAAAACTAACCCTTTTTAAGTACTAATGTTGGAAAAATAGTGTTTTTGTCTTCCTTTTGTATTTTCAGGATGAAATGAGCTCAAAATCACAAAAGAAGCAAAAAGACTACTAATTCTACCATAAATACAAGAAAAGGAACAAAAGTGGACTGCCCGGACCCTCAACGGCACCTCCCAAGGCAAAGAAGAAGAAACAGAGTCTGAACACGCCCCGTGTCCAGCGAACACGGGGGCGTGCCCAGGAAGCAGCAGAAAAGACAAACCAGTAGAAGCTTCCATTGCCCACCACGGGGCCGTGTCCAGCGAGCACGGGGGCGTGGTGAAAGTACAGCAGGCGCATTAATTGTAATTCGCAATTACAATTAATGAGGAGAGAGAGTGTCAGGCGGGCACGGGGCCGTGTCCAGCGGACACGGGGCCGTGTCCAGCCTTCTGTTCAGCCTATAAATAGAGGAGCTTGGCTTCATTCTCTCTCATCCCTTGGCACACCACCTCTCTCACACCTCATCCACCACCCACCACCACCATAACACCATCATCCACCACCATCATCCATTGTCCATCGTAGAGTGTGTGAGTCGTCTCGGGATCCAAGATTGATCGTAAGAGTTCTTGACAATCAAGGCCATGTTTGCCTAAGTCTCTTACATCACTTGGTGAAGACAAGTGTTTAGTATAATACTTTTTATTTTTAATCTTTTGCACTTTTTATTTGGTTTTGTATTAATGACTTTAATAACTAGTTACTTATGTTGAAGGTGATCTTTCCTTATCGTTTGTCCGTGGTGTCTTGGCATTATTTTACTGTCTATATAAAATAAAAGATTTTCACCATTCATATCTCCACGGTCTATATGGAGGTATGTTGGCTACCTGGTCGGGGGTTAAGGGAACGGTTTGGTAAGGGTCTTGCCCTTGTTCAGCGTTTAGAGGTCCTGCTTGGGACCTGGGTCAAATTTAGTAGGATCTCCTTCAATGCCCATAGGTATTGGATGGCGGGGATCCAAACTCTTTGACCCCCTCATAAGTTAACTACTATTAATACTATAACCCGGCTATTTAGGACTGTATCCCTGCTGACTCAGACTACTTAGCCGAGGGTAACGTCACCGCCAAAAGCGGGGCCTACCACAATTTGCATTAATAACTTAATTCATTATCTTTCAATAATCCGACCCTTTAGGATTGTATCCTTGCTGACTCAAACTACTGGGTTGAGGGTAACGTCGCCTTCAAAAGAGGGGCCTACTACAATAACTAAGATAATCTCTTAAACAAGTGCAAAAGTGCGAAAATAATCAAAGGTTATACTAATACACGTGTCGGATCCAAGTGATTCATCTTGTCTATCTGTTTTTTATTTTATTTTTATTTTTCAGCATTTAGTTAGTTTTTATTTTTCTTAGTTTAAAACATTTTTCTAACCTTTTTGATTTGATTAGACGTTGAGGATAAACCGGTATTAAAAGCTCTTGTGTCCTTGGACGACCTCGGTATCTTACCAACACTATACTACGTCCACGATGGGTGCACTTGCCCATATGTGTGTTTAGTGTTAGTGAATATCGTGTTTTATAAATTTAAAACTTGGCTAAAAGTGTAAAAAGGGCTTAAATATATATCAAAAATAATATTACACTACACACGCATCAATAGGATCTGACAAATCCCGTTATCGGACTACCACCATGGTTATGTGTGGGGGTTATGTAGGTAACGACTGAACCTATTAATTGTTAACTTACCCTATGGTGGTTTGTTAAAACAAGTTGAACGATGGACGAGTTACGAAGGTTTGAATGTTATAAGCGAGACGACCAAAAGTTAGTTTTCACAATTAAAACGAGAACGATTTGAACGATTGAATGAGTTTGAATGATTGAACGATTTGAACGATTTGGAACGATTTTGAACAATTTAAACAAATGAACGATGGTCTATTACATGAACGAGTTAACCGATTTAAACGATGGGTTTTTGGTATGTGATTAGATAATGGGACGGGTTTAATGTGATAAAAGCATGGTAGATATGCCACTGGTACTTCTTATATATAAGTGCTTTTATCATATTACATTCCATAGCGTTATTTAGTTCACTTGGACGAACGATTTTCAAACGATACACGCAACGATGTTTACTAAACGATATAAACCATACGAGTTTTATTACGAGAACGATTTACGATTTGGTTTACTTAAACAAATGTTTTGAGTTAAGATTCATGGCAACAAGATTTTATAAACTATAAACAACTTGTTTTGAATTGGTTATTCATTTTATAATACAAACATTTTACAAAACAAGGTTTTCTAATATCGAATAACGAAGTTGTACGAGTTATTTTAACATGTAAACGAGCCATGAATCTGACACTCACACAAAACCTATGTGCCCGCCGGCATTTTTATGCTGACTTTATTTTCACGTATGTTTTAGGTGGTGTTGAATGATGTTGAATGCGACTAGGATGCATGCTCACTTAGGACTAGACGAGGCCTTAGTGACTTAATAACGATGATAGTCGATATGTGAACTTGTTTGTTTTTTACTTTAAGACAATGTAAATGGTTAATAATTAAATAAAACGAAACTTTTGAATCCATGGTTGTGAATAAATAATTCTGTCGCTCCACTCCCCCACGTTTCCGGCGCGGTTTCGTTGTTTTATGCGGTCGAGGTGTGATAGGGTATGTCACATTGCTAAAACCCGACACTCGAACCAGGGTCGTTATACGCCTCTACCCGTGCTGAATGGTTCGTGGGAAGAAGTAAGCATCGATTTTGTTCTGGGTTTACCTCGTACGCAACGGATGAAGGATTTAATTATGGTTGTGGTAGACCGGTACTCTAAAATGGCGCATTTTATTCCCTGTGTTAAAACTTTTGATGCGCCATAGGTAAGCCCGACTATACTTCGCTGAGGTTGTTCGTCTTCATGGAATTCAAAAAACGATCACTTCTGACAGTGACGTTAAGTTCGTTAGTCACTTCTGGAGCACTCTTTGGAAGAAGTTGGGATCGAAATTGAAATTTAGTAGTTCGCACCACCCACAAACAGATGGTCAGACCGAAGTTACTAATCGAAGTCTTGGTAATTTGCTTCGTAGCCTTGTGGGTGGAAATTTGAAACAGTGGGATCTCGCCTTGCCACAGGCGGAATTCGCATATAATCGGTCCAATCATAGTTCTACCGGTAAGAGTCCGTTCTTTGTTGTCTATGGTCGCAACCCGTTTACGCCTCTGGATTTAGCACCGTTAAGTGATGATCAAGTTTTTAGCACGGATGGTGAGGCTAGAGCAGCGCAAATTCAAGAGTTACATGCCCGGGTAAAGGATCATATTATTAAACATAATTTGCAATATCAAGCTCGCGTCAACAAACATCGTCGTAAAGTCGTGTTTAACGAAGGTGATCTAGTTTAGATTCATTTGCGTCGTGAATGTTTTCCTCAAGGCCGATTTGGTAAATTACAACCGCGGGCCGATGGACCATTTCGGGTTCTCAAGCGGATTAATGATAATGCCTACAAGATAGAGCTTCCCGGCCATTACAATGTGTCGGCTACTTTTAATGTTGCAGATTTGGCTCCATATGAGGCGGGTGACGAACTAGATTTCGACTCAGAGACGAGTCGTTTTCAAGAAGGGGGGGATGATCACGAGCTGGATGTTGACAAGTTGGACCCGGGCCCACGCGGATTACCTGGTGGCGTGACTCAAGGCCCATCCGAAAGTGGCTAAGGGTCCGAGTGGTGTTTTGATCCAAACACGATGCAACTATCTTATTTAATTCAGTATTTTATTTTTATTTGAACTTTTTGGGTGTTTATCTTGTTTCCTTAGTTTGTGGGTTGTCTTTTATTTAAACTCTCATGTAATTGGGTTTTGGAGATTATTGAATTATTTTGAAGTTATTATTGTTTGGTGTTCTTCCAAAACGTATTGGGGTTGCAGGTATTTTGCAACCAAACCCATCATCGCTATCATATACGCGTTAGATTAGGAAGTGTGTTTCGATAAATATCATGTAATTAAGTAATAGGTTTTCTAGTTATAGCCTAACGTGTTTAGGTTAGCTATATATACCAATCAAATTGGTAGGGAAAATTGTAACTTGTAGTTTTTGAGTTAGATTTCTCCATAATAAAGATTTGTGGGTGTTTAATCGTAAAGAATCGTATTCCAATTACAACATTTTGTACCAATTACTCTAAGTGATTTGGTGTAAAGCAAGATGAGAAAAGAAATAAAACTATACTATTCTTGTGTTTTCAGATTATGTAAAATATAAGTTGTTATTGAACTTGCTTAAAAAACTTTTATTCTATTATACATGTTAATTTGAAGTCTCCATGAATAGTATTCTTAATTTGAATTTAATTATAAAGAATTATAGCATAATATACATTGTAATTTGAAGTCTTCTTTAATGATATTTCTAATTCTAATTTAACAATAAATCATTATAACACAATAGATTGTGCTAACACCAGATGATTACTTTATATATATATATATATATATATATATATATATATATATATATATATATATAGTGGAGAGTTCAAATGAGAATAAATTTTTTATAAGAATAAAAAAGAAGAAATTTCAACCAATAAGAATGCTTCATTTTACTTCATTTAATTTTTGCATTTAATATTAGTGTAAGGGTATATTGGTAAACTATGGATCATTAATTTGTAGTCTTCCTTTCTAATAGCTAACTACATTAAATTTATAATTCATCTTCAAAAAATTATATTTTTCAAAAAAAAGAAAAAATATAATTTTAAGTGTAGCATAAATTACGAGGTGTGCAGAATGAATTACGAGCTATGTAGGATAAATTTCAATACGTGTAGGATAAATTTCAAAATGTGTGGGATAAATTTTGATGTGTGTAAGCAAAAATTTAAGTGTGGAGGATGATAATGTTTATGACTAATTAATTAGTCAAAGATAATAATAAATGAGTTGAGAGAAAAACTATTTAATGTTTTACATTTATACCCTTTGTTCTTTTTCTTCTTAATTTAATTTTCTTCTCTTTTATATATATATATATATATATATATATATATATATATTATTTACTATGTAATTTGATTATTTTAGTAGATTGCATTCTATGTTTGTTTTTCTTCAATTTCGCAATATAAATTTTTATTAATAACGTATATTGTGTCGTATCGTACCAAACCGAACTAAAACTGATTTTTTTAACATTGTAATATAAATTTCATTGAAGACGGCTATCATGCCATACCAATCGGTAATCGACCTAACAATATATGTCTTAGTACGGTATTTATATATGTTGTTTTTGTTTTCAAAAAACTAACACCATGTCATTATCGTACGCTAACGAACAACATCGATACCGGTATCTGTATTCATTTTTATTGTTTCCCGTTTCGTTAATTTACATTTATACAACTCTATATGCGACCAATAACGAATATCAGTACGAGTACCTGACGATCTGAACCGATCGATACCATTCGAACAACATCAGTGTCAGTACCGGTGTTCGTTTTTATCGTTTTCGGTCGATGTAAAACACGTACTGATTTTTATACCGAATGCATGTACCAGTAGTGTAACGAACCAAACCGACATTGATCGAATGCCCGCGATAAAGTACCGCCGCAACGCGCGGGCATATAACCTAGTTAAGTATGATTTGAATTAAAATAATAAAAACGCTTGTTTTTTTATATATAAAAACATATTTGTTTAAGATTATTTTTGTGTGAAAGAGGAACATGGTGAGTTTGAGCCTTGAAATATGCTTTTGTGGTCCTTACCATCCTTTATGATTTTAAAAATCGCCATTACTCAGTTCCAACTTCCAACGGCGCTGATGTATTTCATCGTTATATAGAATTTTATTTATTATAAAGCAATAATAATATTTTATTTTTCAACTTTCAAAATACTTAAAATATTATAGTGATTATATATTTTATACCATAAGGCTAAAGGGGTGTTCATGACCCTTATAATCATCGTGACTCTCTACATAGGCGTCATGCCATCTATCTCTAATCCATCATTCAAAATCACTACCTTAAGGGTGTGGTCATGACCTAAACCCACGCTCCCAACACCCTTCAGCCTAAGGGCAGGCGGGGTGGAGGGGATTTCCCCCGTGTTGAACATATATCACGCGTGGAAGAATATCACACACCACCGCCACTTGAATTTTTTTCACGGAAAATTTTGATAACGCGTTGAATATATCACGCGTGGAGAATGGAAGATTGTAAGGGAATGTGAGGATTTATTGTTGGGTGTTGTGATTGATGGGCATTTCCACTAAAAAGGTTGTGAGTGATGAAATAATGACTGATAACATGGCGGAACTTGATTGGATATTGTGAGTGATGAGTGATAACCACCCTCATCCTAAGAGTGTATACTTTGAATAATAACATGTAATAAAAAAGCAAGAGAAACACGAGATTTTGAAGTTGGTTTAGGCTTTTAACCTATGTTGAGTCATGATATTGTTTACGTGAGTAGTGCCGTTTGTATTTATTGATCCTAAAGCATACATTGTTATCGAACTTTTAGTCAATTTTGCTTAATTAGTGACCTGACTCAACTAGATGATCCTAGAGCATACATTGTTATCGAACTTCTAGTCAATTTTGCTTAATTAGTGATCTGACTTAACTAGATACAAGAAATTTCTTAACATCTAACAATAAACACATAGTGAAACCGTTAACAGTATATAATACATGTAATTCTATGAACGGTATCTTTTAAAGTTATGTTAAATGTGTTAAAAAGTTACTGTGTAAAGTTCTTACTTAGGCTATAGGGTATGGTCATGAGTCATGACCCTCATGACCACTATGACCCTCCATGTTATTGCCATGTAACCCATCTCTAATCCACCATACAAAACCACTACCCTAAGGGTGTGGTCATGACTCAAACCACTAGCCACTTATTTATTTTAATTTATCTTTGTCTAAAGAAATAGAAAATGATTTGTTGAAAAATAGAAAGGAGGACCATGGTTGCCATGGTTTAATCCATGCAAACCATGGTGGATCAATCAAGGGGATGGTGTAGTTTTCCATTCATGTTCCTAGGTGGTAAACCATGTCCCAACCATGACCCTCATATCCGATAGCCTTAGAAAAAAAAAAAAAAAAAAAAAAAAAAAAACCTCAAAATTTATAAGGATGACATCGGTTTACATTTTTTATATGATTAAAAGTTCAAATTTTAGAGCAATTGTTTAAAGTAAATTTGAGTTCCAACAATTTGATTTGATATTCTCTGACGACCAGATCTAAAACATTGTGAGGCACAGTCGTGTTTGACCTGTATTATATGATTTGCAAAAGACTCCTTTTAAACAGCACAAGACAAAAGTGTCCAAGTTCAATGAACCCACTACTCATCCTATTCCAAACAAATTTCTTTCCTACTTCACCAACACCAGCGTAATCTCCACGCGCACCAACAAACAAATCTACCCGACTCACTTTAATTTTAAATTTTAATAATTATCTATACTTTCTATAAAAAAAACTCAAGTGACATAAGAAAAGCTGATGTGTCAGCTTGAGAGCATGTCTAACAAGGATTTTCTTATGTCATTATTAAATCATAATGCCTAATATTAAAAGACTTTAAAATTCAAAGTTGGTCCACATCCACATTTTCAAAGGTCTACCCATTTGTATAATGCCTTATACTCAAAGGTCTGCCCTGATCGTTTATATTAAAATACTGATGTTAATTGAAAATTCAAAAAACCTCTTCTCACGTTCAAAATTCAAAATTCTGGCTCCACATTCAAAATTCAAAATTCAAACCATATATATTCTAATTCTAATTCTAATCCTATAAATAAGATATAATTATCTGGCTCCACATTCAAATCTCTCTTGCTCATATCTACATATGAATTTGGCTCCACATTCAAATTTCAATTTATCTCTTTACTTTATAATTGCGATCATATCTCTCTTACTCAAATGCATAGCTCTCATGATTGAGCCCGTTAATCTTCAGATACAGTTCTTTGTTCCAGTATCATTGTTCCAACATCGTTGTTTCATGGAAGCTATGTTTCACACACTCGCCTTTGACCTTGGCTTTGCGGGTTATTTTAGGTTTGTGGATTCTTTTAAACTGTTGATTATGTTGATAATATTTATTTTAAGGTGTTGATATATTTCAGCTTTTTTTTTTTTCGAGCGAGCAGTGGGAAGTTCTTCTGCACTGTTTTTGAAGTCTGAAGTGCAGAAAGTGGAGTACTTCTTTATGATAAATGAAGAACTTAATGGTAATTATGAGAATCTGTTGTTTTCTAATTTTATTTTTGTTCTTTCGGTTTATTGATATTTAACATTTTACTACGATTAACATATCCTTCTTTTACATGAGGACAGGGCTATTGTTCAAGAGCTGAAGAGGTGTTTTGGTGATGTCTTTCTGCACTTCGGAATTCAAAAACAGTGCAGAAGCTTTTCATCACGTTTTACTACCATTATATCCTTCTTTTACATCGGAGTTGAAGAAATATACAAGTTAAAAATGTCATCATATCCTTCTGTAGGTTCTTATGATTTAAAGTATTGCTTTTTCAAGGAAGTTGAGGATCAAGTATATGAGGATAGGACTACTGTTCAAGAGCTGAAGATTATTAAATTTCGTTTTTCATTTCTTAATGTAATTGTTGATCTTTGTAGAGCATTTTATTTTTACTGATTTGAGCATCAACAGTTGTTAGTGTTGATATCTGCTATTGTAAATGTTGAGTTGCTATTGTTGCCAGCATCTGTTTAGCAAAAGATTTATCCACAGTTTAAAGGTATTGTCTGTTCTCATAATTCCTGTTTTTTGTAACGACTGTTGAGTTGCTACTGTTGGCAACATCTGTTATTCCCATTAGCGGTTTCTAAAGGATTGTCAACCATCAATCCAATAGAAGTTCTGAACATTCTTAAAAAATAGGTATTTTGAAAAAATTTGACAAAAAATCTTTAAAAGTCTGTTGAAAACAGCTGTTTGGCAAAAGATTCATCCACTGTTTAAAGGTATTGTCTCATCTCATAATTCCTGTTTTTTGTAACGACTGTTGAGTTGCTACTGGTGCGAACATCTGTTATTCACAACAGCAGTTTCCAAAGAATTGTCAATGATTAACTTTATAGAAGTTTTGAACATCTGTTATTGCTCAACGTCTTTAAATGAAGACGTTTTTACCGCTGTTGATTTACCACTGCTCAATAGTGCTGAGCAGCTGTTATTGGTCAACTGTTATTGCTCAAGTTGCTACTGGTGCGAACATCTGTTATTCCCAACAGCAGTTTCCAAAGAATTGTCAATGATTAACACAATAGAATTCTGAACATCTGTTATTGCTCAACGTCTTTAAATGACGAGGTTTTTTACTGCTGTTGATTTACCACTGCTCAACAGTTCTGAACATCTGTTATTGCTCAATTGTTGATTTACCACTGTTTACAACATTTGTGTCCGATGAAGTGGTAGTAGCCTTTGTTTGCCATGTAGATTATTGTTGGTCTTTAAATGAAGAGATTTTGTTTTTATATTTCTTTATGGCAGAGGTTTAAAATTTGTCCTTTCAGTTTCATGATATTTAATTTTATAGTTTTCACATGAAAATTTATTTTTTAAATGTTTTGCATTAAATGGCTGCTGATATTTAATATCAATTTATTCGTTTATATTAAAAGTATATTGAAAGGACTGCTAAGTTACTATTGTTGTATAAGATCTGTTGTTGCCCAACAGTGGTTTCTAAATATTGCTGAAGGGTATTGTCTGTTCTCTTAGGTTCTGTTTAATCCGAGGACTGTTGAGTTACTAATGTTGCCTAACATCTGTTGTTGGCTAACAGTGGTTTTCGCAACAACTGTCAACCATTATCAGAGCAGAGGTTGTGACGTGGACAAATGTTAGCAATCAGATCTTTCTAACTTTTGACACGTCAGCATTCACCTTTTTCACTTTATAAACCGTTGTTTCATCCCCAAACAGAGGTTTTACTTTCGTCTGGAGTTTAAAATTCAGCAGTAAGGTTTCCACCTTCTTCTTCAACACTTCTTCGTCAACCTCTAGCAACTTTCAATTCCGATCATGACTTTGGTGATGAAAAAATCGCATAACTACGTTGCTATTTTTGAGAAAACCGAGAACAATACTCTCTATCATTCGATGATTGATATTCTTACATCATCAAAATATAAGGTCATTCTTACCGCCGACGCACCCATTTTCCAAGAGACGCTTCGCGATTTTTGGGCTAATGCGAATATTGAAGAACAAAACAATGTGGCTGTAAGTATAACTTCAAAAGTCGGAGGTGAATCGGTTGCTATTACCCCCAGTACCATATCAACAACATTTGAGGTATACGACTTGGCAGGTAAGACCTCTTTGCCAAAAAATGAGATTCAAACATACTTGGTGGGGAGGGGATATGATGGAGAGTTGAATCAGGCAACTATGTTTAAAGGTAATTTTCCACCACCAATGAAATTCCTGTTCCATACTCTCTTAATCTGTCTCTCAAATAAAACTACTTCTTTTAATGAAATACCTTTGAAAATTCAGTCATTGTGGTATGCAATTTTGACAAATACTGATTTTAACTACTCCCAAGCACTGTTTGCTGATTTGGTTGTAAATTTAAATAACGTTAAAAAGGGCAAAATTGCTGCTATTAAAAAGGGCAAAACTGCTGTTATTAAAAAGAGGAAAGCTGCTGCTATTGAAAAGGGGAAAACTGCTGGTTTTCTTATGTTTCCTAGACTATTAAGATACTACCTGCAAAAACATGTTTCTCAAAAAGCTTTTGAAAAAAGGTGAAGCTATTAAAATGAATAGTCTAACTTTTACTCGCCTTATGGTTAAAGAGTCAGATGTTTTCAAAACTGAAGCAAAGGGGAATGAGGAAATTTTAGATGAGTCTACAACTGCTCCTCAAACGTCTGTTGCTGTGCCCACTGCTCTTGGTGATCACAGCACTACAACAACTGCTGTGAAACCCCCACCAACAAAACTCAAAAAGACCAAAACAAAATCCAAAAAGCCCACCGAAACCAGCAAAACGGGTCTTCTGGAAGATGAGATCCCAGAGGTTAACCCTGTGACAACACAGATGTCACTACAAACCACTGTTGCTACTTCCTCACAACATGTGGAAAGATCTCAACCCATAAACCAAACTCCTCATGATTCCTCACAAAAGGAACATGTTGTATTCACAGGGACACCACAATATGATGTCATACCCTCATATGAGAGTATACTTAAAAGCCCTTCTCCCGCGGCAATATCTCTTTCGACAGCAATCCCTTCATCTTCCATTCCACCAAAGTCTGTAACACTGCTTCAAGCTATTGACATTCAGAGTGATAGCAATCCCTCTCACGAACACTTTACTGAGAGTTTAACTTCAACAATAGCTATGTCTGAACCTTTTCAATTACCTAACCCAGAAATAGTTGAGGAGGCTACACCTCTTGAATTTCAGCAAATTCTTGATGGTATTTCAAGTGGAGCAGCTACTACAAATGTAAATCCACTGATTTACATTTGGACAGTAGTTTCATCAGTCAGACTCCCTTACAGGCAACCACTACTGTGTCTATCAAGGTATCCACTGGTGAGTTCAAGTTAACCACGGGTGAGATCACTAAGGTAACTACTGATGCAGAGGGAAGTCCCCAGAACTAAGAACAAGGGGCATCTGCTAATGAAAATTTGGAGATACCTCCTCTTTCAAAAGCAGATACAACCACCTCTGGTGGGAATTCAGATGATCCTATTAAGTTAGGTGATGGATTAAATACCAGGATTTGACGGACAGGATATCTAACTTGGAAACAACTGTTGTTGATATGAAAGATCAATTGAAGCAGTTGGTGGATGCTTTCAAAAGTCGACCTTCTCATCAGTAGTTATGCCAAGAGCTTTGGAATTCGGTACAACCCATTCTTGCAGCTCAAAGGGAACTGGCTGAGATTCAACTTAATTCCCACATGAAGCTAATTAGAGTTATGGTTGAAGCAAGATACGAAGACACACAGGCTGACATCAAGGGCATAAAAGAATGCATTGTAAAGTTAACTGGTACTACCCCTACACCTGTGTTTGAAAAAGAAGATGAAGATGATGCTGATAAGACGGAAAAAGATTCCATGAAAAACTTTGGCAAACCAACACCAAGGAATCAGCTAAAACGAAATCCAAAGGCTGCCAAGCAAACTTCTGCAAAATCTTCTGGAAAATCTGATACTGGTAAGAAAAAGGGAATTGATGATTCCGTTAACAAACAGATAGATAAGGAGATTGAACGAAAATAGAAGAGGAAGCATACAAAAGAGGAAGATGAAGTGCTCAACATTAGAACTTCAAATAGTAGAAAATCACAGAAAGATAACGAATCACCACCAGAAAAACCAACCACTGTTGCGAAACTCAAAACCACTGCTGAACCTAAGAAGTCAGATTCTGATACACCTAAAACAAAACTCTCACCAGAAAAACCACCTGTATGTTAATAGTTTCAAGTATGTTAATCAGAGCTCAAGGTTAAAAAGAATAAAGTGTTCGGTTCGAGGCTTGATCGCAAATCCGGTAAGCACATGTATGTTAATAGTTTAGCATGCTAAAGTGTTGTAAACAACACATAGGGCTATCGTGTGATACACGTTACCTCAATTAAATGATAAATATAGTTGACGAAATTGTGCGCGTTGATGCGTATAGTAGAAAAGCCTTGTATTTTAATACGGGTGATTATTGAAGTTGATGTTACTAATTTTTGTAAATGTTTTAACTGAAGGACACTCGCATCTGAAGATAGCGAGAGTTTAGCAAATTGCGGGTATGACGGTGGAATGGTCCGAGGTATGACTGTAAAACCCGTGAGGATCTCTCAATGATATCAATCTAAACCTTGTGAGAGCGCGGAAATCAAACACAAGGTGATTCAAGAACAAATATTAAGATCAAACAATAAACAATAGATCAAAGACAAACCGAAACTTGCATTCAACGATAACCGATGACTGATACAAGATTTCTAGTGGAACTCGGTTCCTTTGCTTGTGTTGCCCAACTCTAGTCGCAATCAACAACCCCTAATCAACTGATTAGGGTTGTTTATATACTAAACACATAGGGCCGAAAACCAACCTAGGCCCATGCAACACTTATCTAGCCCGTTAAATTTAGGCAATGTACGAATGTTGCTAGATTGCGAGGCGTTTGGGGCATTGGTGAAGACAATGTGAACGATGATGGAGGCTAGATGTTAGCGTTTCGTTGCTACGGTTTTTTGCTAGTTGCTAGACTAGAAGTTTTCATTTGTTATGTTGTTTTTCGATGTTTGGCTTATACTTACGTGGGGCATGTCTCATGTAAGAACTAGTGTGGACTTCACCTCACTACTTGTTTGTTTTTGATGTGAATATATAAAATCACCGGGGTAACCCTTTACCCAAAAAAAAAAAAAACACTTATCTAGCCCAAACCACAATGATTAACCCAAAACATAAAGAACTAATTACAAAACCAATCCCTAAACTTTGCTAACCTACATGAATAAACCTTCGGGTTCCAACAATCTCCCCCTAGGTTTATGCATGCAGGTTCTTCTGACTTCAGCTGCCTTGATTACCACCACTCATATTGTCTTTGTATCCACCAAAACCCTTCTTATGAATATGCATGACAGAGGCTACCGCAGATGTCCAACCCTTAGCAATTTCTTCATATTTTTCAGTAGCTCTGATTTGGTTGCTTGCCAAGACTTCAAGATCTTCAACTGCAAGATTCAATAAATCAATCTGATCTACCAAACAGTAACTTGCATCACCATCACAAACAATCACTGCTTGACCAAGACGTTCATCATACGCCCAAAAGTGCATTGTCTTCAGCGCCCCTTTTGAAATCTTTCTCACCAACGGAATCGTCTTCTCTTTGTCAGTAGCGGGCCAGTGCACAATCTTCATTCGCTTGTTCGTATACGGATCCCTGATCCCTTTCGCTGGTTTAACAGTAGAATCCGCTGTACGCATCGAGGGAAAACCTTTAGCAACTTCTCTTTTCAATCTCTCGAAGAACGCATAACCAGGACCATTAGGCTTATCATCCACATAAGGTTTATTTGTCAAATCTGTCAAATCTACCTTAGTGAAAGACTGAAATTGTCCTGAATGTTTGTACCATTCGACCGGTCCAACTTTCCTTTTGATCCACCATCTGTTACGATCATGATCATAACCCCAGCTAACAACACCAGATCGATTTCCTTTCTTATCGTAGAGAGTTTCACCAACATCCATTAAATGATGTGTAGCATGTGCATCTTCATCATCTGGATTTGCATTCTTGTTCTTCAGAATCACAAACTCTCTTTTCTTCTTCAACCTCTCTGCTTTAGCTTTCTCTGCTTCTGGATCAGTAACTCTTTCAAAGTATTTTTCCATAGCAGCACTCCTTTCAGCATTATCTTTCTCAAAAGCTTTCTTTCTGTTTTCGACATCTGTTGGATCAGAAAACTCTTGTCCGAATTTCTTTTCAAGCTTACCTCGCAGATCATAAACAATATTGAACAATAGGCTAACGTCTCCTTGCAGTTGCTCAATTTGTTGATCTTTCTTCACAATTGTGTCTTCAAGCTGAATGATCTTTGCATCTTTATGAATTGAATCTTGTTCAAGCACAACCAAACGTTTCTTCATTTCCCTCATGCTTATAAACTCATCATCATCACTAGAATCACTGTCAAAAGGCATTCTAAGTGGTTCTACAGGCCTTTTACCACTTGAACTGCTCGGTTCTTCATGAATAGTACCAGAAGGTCCAGCACTAACAATTCCAGATGGCCCAGCTTCAGTGTGAGCATCAACATTGGGCACTGCTTCATTTTGAACTTCAACATTCGCCATAACTGTATCATCACCTTGAGTTCCAGCATCAAACTCAAAGATGTTCTCTGTAGTGGTAGTGGTATCATCAACACTCCTTTCGAAATCGAAGTCATACAAACCTTCAGTATCATCAGCAACAGTCACAGATTGATCTTTGCCTTGTTCGATAAACATTCCGGGTCTAGGATCCCTCTTTTTCCTTTTTAACGGAATAGAATCAGAATCCCTTGGGCTTTCTTCTGGCTCTTCAGTAGATACTGACAGATTGGGAGGAGGATTACCCATCGTGTCAGTCACTTTCTTTATCAGCATCGCCAAACTCTCAGCAGAAATCACCGGATTAACTGTAGAAACAGCATCAGCATTAACTTCAGGAGGAAGTTCTATGTTATCATCATCAGAATCACATGTAATCTCAACACCTTCATCGTCAGAGTTAATAGTGATACGCTCTGGCTCAGGTTCATTTTCAGCGCTCCTTTGAATGTCATGTTCTTCAGCAACAATGGCACGTGCAGGTACGGCTTGTGCTATGACTGGATTCTCAACAATGTCTTCGGTCTCTGCAAACTGACCAAACTTCTCCAACTCGATCAAACCCTCATACTTTTTCTCTGTTCCTTTCTTTGTAGTGAGAGCACCAAAGCATGAAGGACCCATGGGCTTTAACTCCAGCGTGTTACCAGATCTCTTCAATTTAGGATAACGCTCATTTAGAATCATCTGCACAAATCTAGGATACATCAAAAACTTATCCTTTCGAAGCCCAATAGCATTTCTCTTCATCGCTTCCAGAACATATCTTGAATAGTTGAATGGCTCATTTGTAATCACGCAAATCAATGCAGCCGTCTGTGTTGTGTTTAACTGATCAATTCCCCCTCGGTTTTCTGTCATGCACAACAAGAACATGTGCAATAGTAAACGCCAGTATGGATGAACAAACTTCTTAACCAAGGGAGGAAATTTTCCTTCATAACTCAGTCGTGGCAAAATTTCTTCAATGGTTCCAGCAGCAAGCTCGATTGGATCCGTTTCCTGATCATTGAACTTCAACACATCCCTGATAATCTGCTCCGTCACAATAATCTTCGTCCCGTCGATCTCAGCAGCTATAGCTCCTTTTCCTTCAATGATTTCCACCTTTGTAGTCTTCCAAAAATCTCGAATGAGGCTTTCATAAACGACCGGATTTTCACGAAGAGCGTGAGCAATACGGCATGTACTTAAGCCTTTGATCAATGACGTGAAAAGCTGCTTGTGCTTCACAGGTGGAGGTGCCAAATATGCTACTTGATTATGAGACGCGATAAACTTTAAGTCCATTTTTTCTGCACACCATACAAAACATATAAGTTTCCAATTACAAACAGAGATAAAAATTAAAAATAAAACAAACACTGTCACTGTTCACTCGAAACCATGAGTCGCAACCAGCCAAAATGAGTCGCAACCAGCAGATTGCGAGTCGCAATCATGAGTCGCAACAATCCAAAATGAGTCGCAACCATGAGTCGCAATCTTGAGGTTGCGAGTCGTAACCACTGGTTTCGAGTCCTGTTGTTCATGATTGCGAGTTAAAACTTCATCGGAAACTTCAAATATTCATCGGAAACATCATCGGAATCATCAAATCTTCATCGGAATCTTCAAATATTCGCCGGAATCTTCAACCAAAATTCAAAAATCCTGCAAAAACTTGAATAATGACGTCATTTACCTTGATGAATGTCAAATCAGATTGCGAGTCGCAATCGGAAGTCAGTCGGAGTCGTGATTGCAGCCGGAATAATGAGAGAGAATTGAAACAAGATTGCGAGTGAATGAGGACAATGACTCGTAACCACCATTTATATTCAACAGTTTTCCATGGGCCCATGTCTGATGGACTGGGCCTTATGGACTTGGGCTCAAACCATTTTTCAATAAACATTTTAATAAACCCAATTCAAAAATCTGATTTAATAAAAATTACCCATTAACCTTTGAGCATTTGTTTTGCAAAACAAAAACATAAAACAAAATAAATAATAAAATATTATTTACAAAAAAAATCAGGAAATTTGCATAGATGCTCAGGGATCAAATCACAAGGTTTCGGGCATGACTTCACTTATCAACACTGATCTATTCTAGAATGATCTAGACAACTGCCAGTATATTTGTCCTCTTAAACTCATTTCCCTAGACCTTTTTCATGTAACTGCCTGTACTTCACTTTATCATGTTTTGATATTTTAACCATGAACACCCAGACGAATACTAATCAAATCCTGGAAATATAAACAGCACATTCTATCATGCAAGTATCTTCCCTACCACATATTTCACAAGTCCAATCCAGATTTCTGAAATCTTAACTTGGAGCGGATTGAGAAGAGAACAGAATAGATCTTTTGCAGAGGTGATATAATATACAGATCAAATGAGTTTTTCTCAATTTGATATAGGTTTGTTTGGGTTTCTTTTGGGCACTAGAGGGCCTCTTTCGGGTGTTTAGATCTACAGCGCGACAACAGACAGCTAGGTCAGCATGTATCTGGATGCAGCAGAAGCTGTCGTTGCCTAGCACCTCCAGGTCAGCATGTATCTGGATGCAGCAGAGGAGGTACACGACTTTTTCAGATAAGATTTCAGAATCAGATCAAAATTGTGTGTATCGGGAAATCATACAGACATTCAAATAGACATGAGCTAATTCCAAGTGATTTTCTTTCCTGAGGTCATGTACTAATTTAGTTCTAGACAGAAACAGCTAATGTTTCCAATCTTAAGGATAGAGCCTACCAACACATCATCCTAGAGTCAAACTATTTCGATACTGGTCTTACATGAGTCAGCCCTCGACCATAAAGTGAAAATTCATTTCATTTCCCAGTCCAGCCACACTTCCTTTTGAACCTCTTTTTGTATTTTTCAATTTTTTTAATGTTTTTGTATTTTTCGATTTTTTTTTAATGTTTTTGTATTTTTCGATTTTTCTCCCCCTAAATTTGTGCATAAATAAAAACTACCTAAGAATAGAAAACTTTATGAACAAATTTACCTACGAAAAACAAAACATGCTCAATCAGTAAAACGGATCATTTTTAGAAAATCCACAAGCACCCTGAATTTCGAGCTGCTGACAGGTTTGGTGAACAAATCGGCAGCATTTGCATCTGTGTCGATTTGCTCAAGCGTAATCAGACCTCTGTCAAAACAGTCCCGAATGAAATGCACTTTAATATCAATGTGCTTGGTTTTGGAGTGGAAAACAGGATTTCGAACAATTTGTATAGCAGCATCATTATCGCAGTAAATAGTAGTGTTAAGATAAGTCAAACCATAATCCTGCAATTGATGTTGCATCCACACCACTTGAGAGCAAGAAGCAGAAGCAGCAACATACTCAGCTTCAGCTGTGGATATCGCTACTGTTTGTTGTTTCTTGCACTGCCAAGAAATGAGCCGATCACCCAAAAATTGACATCCCGCAGAAGTGGATTTCCTGTCACTGTCAGTACCTCCAAAATTGCTGTCAGAGAAAGCAAACAAGTCAAAATTGGAATCTTTCGGATACCACAGGCCAAACCGAGGTCGGCCTTTAAGATACCGAAAGATCCGTTTAACAGCAATAAGATGAGAAGTTTTAGGATTAGCCTGATAGCGTGCACAGTTGCAAACAGCGAACATGATGTCCGGACGGCTAGCTGTGAGATACATTAATGACCCGATCATGGACCTATATTGACGTTGATTTACAGACTCTCCTTCTTCATCTTCAGTCAACAATGGTCTCTCTGCCATAGGTGTCTCAGCAGGCTTTGCGTCCGTGAATTTGAACTTTGCCAGCACATCATCCACATACTTCCCCTGATGAATCAGAATTCCTTGTGAACTCTGCTTAACTTGTAGACCCAAAAACAGTGTCATCTCCCCCAGAGCACTCATTTCAAACTTTTTCTTCATAACTCTCTCAAATTCCTTGCAAAGATCCTCGCTTGTAGATCCGAAAATGATATCATCAACGTAGATTTGAACCAAAATTTGATCACGTCCTACCCTCTTGATAAACAGAGTCTGGTCTATGGTGCCACGCGTGTACCCATGAGCCAACAGATGCTCTGTCAGTGTGGCATACCAAGCTCGAGGAGCCTGATGTAACCCGTACAACGCCTTGTCTAGCTTATAGGCGTACTCAGGATGATCTAGATGCACAAACCCTGGCGGCTGCTCGACAAAAATTTCTTCCTTCACATCTCCATAGAGAAACGCAGTCTTGACATCCATCTGATAAACAGTGAATCCCATGTATGACGCGTAGGCCAAGAAGATCTGGATGGCTTCAAGTCGTGCAACCGGAGCATATACTTCATCATAATCCAGTCCTTCGATTTGTCTAAAACCCTGAACCACCAGCCTTGCTTTGTTTCGAACGATAACACCCGCAGAATCCTGCTT
Source organism: Helianthus annuus (assembly GCF_002127325.2). Classification (NCBI taxonomy): domain Eukaryota; kingdom Viridiplantae; phylum Streptophyta; class Magnoliopsida; order Asterales; family Asteraceae; genus Helianthus; species Helianthus annuus. Next base: position 54,464,414 of record NC_035446.2, read on the forward strand.
GTTTCGAAATACCCATCTAGTTCCAAGCTTACGTTTTCCTGCTGGCAACTTGACAAGCTTCCATACTCCAAGTTTTTCAAACTGGTTCAGCTCTTCGTGCATAGCATCTACCCAGCCAGGTTCCTGCAAAGCTATATCAATGGTTTTAGGTTCGATTTGAGAAAGATAACAAGAATATAAGCAAGTGTTAATGGTTCCTGATTGACTCCGGGTCAAAATTCCTGCATTTACAGGACCAATCACATTCTCGATTGGGTGATTGCGTTGAACGCTCGTCGGTACGGCCAAATCAGGTACAATCTCTTCTTCAGTTGTGGTGTTGCTAGACTCCCCCTCATTAGGTGAGGTTGTAGTGTGAACTACAGGAGAAGTGACTGTACAATCCTCAGGAATTGGATCAGGAAACAGTGAAGTTCCTGAAACACTGGGTGAAGCACCACTTGTTGAAGCACCTTCAAGGGAGTGATGGGACATCTATTGTGGTGAAGGGTGAGGAGTAAAAACTATCCCCGGAGGATCAACAGTGTGGCTTTTTGATTCGTTTACAGCTTGTTCTTCCATCTGTGCTTCGTCTTCCGTATCTTCAAATGACAATGGTTGTTTGGGAACAGACGCACCTGCAACTGAAACATCATTTGACAAAATGTTAAATGACTTAAACAGAGCAGAATAATCATATAACCAATCTGGACCGACTCTAGCGTCCGTAGCATTCTCTTCAAGCCATTCGATGTTGCACGACTCAACAACTTTTCTAGTTACTTTGTTGTATACCCTATAAGCAGAACCTTTAGCATATCCAACAAAGTAACATTCGTCACCTTTGACTTCAAACTTTCCATTTGAGTCCATTAGTAATAATACACATGGACAACCAAAAATACGAAAGTGTGAAACCGAAGGTTTACGTCCTTCCAGAATCTCATAAGGGGTTTTCATGTGACGTTTATTTACTAAAGCATGATTCTGGATATAACAAGCCGTGCTTACAGCTTCGGCCCAAAAGAAGCTGGGAAGCTTTGAATCAGCCAGCATGGTACGTGCTGCCTCAATTAGAGTACGATTCCTTCTTTCAGCCACTCCATTTTGTTATGGAGTGCGAGGCGCACTGAACTGTCGATCGATTCCCTTTTCAACGCAGAACGTATCCAAAGTAACATTCTTGAATTCTGTCCCATTGTCTGATCGAATAACCTTCACCTTAGTACTCGCTTGATTTTCAGCCAAAGTAATGAATTGTTTCACCAATGCAGCAGTTTCATTTTTGTGACTGAGAAAATACACCCAAGTGTAGCGAGAGTAATCATCGACGATTACCAGACAGTAAGCTTTCCTCCCGATGCTCAGCACATTCACTGGACCAAAAAGATCCATGTGAAGTAGTTCGAGTACAGCTTTTGTCGAGGGTACTGGTTTAGACTTGTGAGGTTTTCGATGAGCCTTCCCTTTCGCACAAGCAACACACTTTTCCACCAACATGAAATCCTTGATCGGAAGATCTCGTACCAATTGACCTTTAGCTAGACGGTTCAGATTTTTCATATTCACGTGCCCGAGTCGACGGTGCCACAATAGACCATCATGCTCTGAAATCTTCGAAAATAAATAAGTGATCTCTTCACACGGCTTCTTGTTCATATCAATGACGTAAGCATTTCCTTTTCTTTCAGCTGTCATCAAGAACCAGTCTTCTGGAATAACAATCCCAGGCTTCAGAACATGACATCCCTTCTTCGTAAAATGAACTGAATTCCCTCTATCACAAATCTGCGAAATGCTTAACAGATTGTGTTTCAGTTCTGGAACATAGTTGACATTTTCAAAGCTGAGAACACCGTTTTGAACAGTTCCTTTCAAAGTGATTCTGCCAGATTCACCTCCCGCAAATGAGACATATCCACCATTAAATTCTTTGACACAAGTTGGGATAAGTCTACTGTCATGTGCCTGGAACAGCCACTATCCATGTACCAGAGGCGCACGGTAGTCCTCCACAGCTGTTCCTGCACGAGTAGCGGGATTAGTTAGATTTAGGAACCCAGCCCATAGTGGATCTGGGTTTTCCATATGCATCAATGTACGTTACTTTTTGCCAAATCAGATTATCTTTATTCAAAAATTTTGATTTATCTCTGTTGACAAAGGAGTTGACATTCATGTTCGACTGGGCAGCCTTTACCTTTGGTCTCCAGTGTTGATAGGACCAATTAGAACAATAATTATCAAAAACATTTTGGTTGTGTCTTTGAAAATTTTTTTGATTCTGTTGGTTTCTTCTTTTGGCTGCATTCCAGTCTAAATCAGAGGGCTTGGTCCTTCGACTGTTATTCTTCATTGCCTCTGTCTTTGTGACATTCATAGGCTTTGAACAACCAGTTCGATTTGATCTATCCTTCTGATTTTTGAAGTCTTTGTGCTCGGATGACTTCTTTGGGGGATGGATACAATTTCGTGCAATATGTCCCGCAATTCCACAATTGAAACAAGTTTGTCGTTTCAATGTGTGGAGTTTCGGGTTTTTCTGAAAATTGTTCCTGCTGTGCTTATCAGGTTTGGCGATTTTTGCTGGCTTTCGTTTAGAGCGATCTGGGTTCACCTGATTTGACGTTTCACAAGCATGTGATGTATGTTGCGATTCAGACACGACTTTCTTACTGTGATTACCTTTTCCTTGAAAATCTGACGATTTGAGATCAGTTTTATTTGGTAAAACATCTGTTGAAGATTTTACGTTCAAATTACCATTTAATTCTTTGTCGATGATTTTTGATTCAGTTTCAATTTCAGAAGCATTTGAAACTTCACTAACACATGCTTCTTCAACATGTGTATCAACGGTTTCCAATGGGGTCCCACTAGATTCAACATTAGGGACTCCCACTGAGACCGATTCAGAAGAAGAATCAGGACATTCGTGATTTTCTTGAGAAGAAGTGTCAGTGGTTTCACTGAATGTATCCTGAGGGACCTCACCTGCAACACTATCATCTGACATATTAGAACCATCACATTCACAATTATTAACCGAAGAAAATTCATCACCAGAATTAGTGTTCACAGTTTCAACACAAACATCATCAGTCTTGCCCAAAACATCAGGCCCATTAGCAGCTAAAGAAAGAAACATACTAAAAATACTTTGTCCCAAAATAAGATCAGGATTATTTTCATCAAAACAAGGTTTTTGTGAATCAGAATTTAAAACTTGTTCTCCCCCAAGTGTCTCTTCACATTTCACATCAACTTTTTCTGCACATGCAAACGACTGGTTAGGATCAACATTTCCTTTTGAGACAAAATTCATTGAATGACCTGGTTGTTTATCAACAGATTTGTTGTTGATCGATGACTTATCGGTTTTTGGACCGTAAGTCATCTTGCCCTCATTAAGTAACTCCTCTTCCGTGAAAGGCATATAAGTGTAGTTATGATTGTATGGAGGAGGAGTTTTTGTGTATCCCAAACCAGCCCCTTTCTTTTCTTTATACTCTAGTTGTATGTCACAAATGTTCTTGACCAAATTACTAGAGGTGTCAAATTTTTTAATATTGATTTCATTTATCTGATATTTGACTTTCAAGTCCTCTAATTCTTTGGTCAGGTCGCTAATTGTGGCTAGAGCATCTAAGAAATTACAGTTTTTAGCACTGAGGTCTTCTTTTAGCTGAACTATATCTTTTCTTTGGGCCTCAATTTTTTCTTTGTAAAGTTTTTCATTTTTGGCCAAAGTAAAGTTTTTATTCTTAAGATCTTGATAATCTTGAATAAGTTCAGCATTATGTATTCTATAAGCCTCAACTCTTTCTCTGCATTCAGTAGTACAGAAAATAGAACGTACCTCTTCAGCAGTGAGTCCATGAACAGGAGCTGACAGGATTTTGGTCATGAATGCAAAGTTCTCAGCTTGAGGCTCAGCATCTGGCGAAGAGTCCTTTTCATCTGAAGTCATGAACGCTATGTTTTGAGCAGCACTCTGGATTTCTGGTTGTGAGATGTTCAGACGTTGAATTTCATCATCCCAATTGAAATCTGCACTTGGTTGAACAACAAGGGCTGAACTCTGAGTTCCTTCACCAGCAGCGATTGAATCGTTTGTCGTCACAAGAGCCCTTTCAGGATTTGGAGGAGCAGGATGCGCAGGTGTAAAGTCTTTGTTGTTGTTGGGCTTAGGGCAGTTCCTTGCCAAATGACCTTGTTCATGACAGTTGTAGCAGCGTAACTTCATTGGAACATTTGCAGAGTTTGAGAAAGAAGAGCCCCATCTATTTCTGCCAGTCTTATTTGCAAATCTTTGTGCTCTGAAAGCTGCCATTGCCATTTGCCAGGTGATGTCCATCTCCTCCACATCTTCAGGAAGATACTGATATAGATCATTCAACGACCAGCTAGGAGGTTGGATTTTACCTGCAACAAAAGCATTCAAACAATTTATCACAGAAGCAGCGACCTCCAGATTCTCTTTCGATTGCTGAGAAAAGAAAGCGATGAGCTCAGATTTGGCTGAAGAAGGTGTGGCAATTTTTGCTGAAGGCGATGAGGAGCTTGAGCTAGAGTAATGCACAGTAGTGGTTGACCCAGAGGTAGCCTTTTTCGATCCATTCTGTGAAATCAGTGCAGTGTTGTCATTGCTTGGATTGGTGGAAGAAACAGAAATGCCTGCGGCTAACAAACTGGACTTGTGATTATTCTCCCGTTGTTTGTCATCAAGCTCACATGCTTTGATGTGTGAAATCATTTCAGTCAAGGTGCATCTTGCGAGATCTTTGGTCCGCTTGATCATAGCAACGTGATTATCCCAACTCTTTGGCAAGGCATTCAGAAGTTGTCGATTCTGAGCAGCCTTTGAAAGAAGTATTTCTTCTAGATCCATTTGAGTAATGATCTTTGAGAAACGCTGAATCTGATTCTCAATGGTTTCCCCATAGACGTAGTTGAAATTATTGAAGTTTTGCCTCAACAGGTTCCTTCTGCTTTCCCTCATGTCTTCATTCCCTTCGTACACATCGATCAATGCTTCCCACAGTTCTTTGGCTGATTTGCAAGTGCGAAATCCCATAGCAATGTCTGACCCCAGTCCCATGGTCAAGTATGCGATTGCTCTATTATCTTCTTCGACAATAGCGTAATCTTCGTCAGTATATTCAGCACGAGGTTTCTTGACTTTGACTCCAGGGTTCGTCTCCCTCTCATACATGATTTCTCTAGGACCTCTTTCAATAACCCTCCAAAGCTTGGGCTCCTTGAACTTGATATGTTGCTCAAAACGCCACTTCCATTCAGGAAAGTCATTAGCATCTAAGAGCCTAGGAATACGAGAGCTGGTTCCAATTTTTGAGTCCAACTCTTGCTGAGCGTTTGTGACAGCTAGGTCATTAACAGTTGACATGTTTGCTTAAAGTTAATTAATTATATTAATTAAGGTCCAACAGTCCAATAGTCAACAGTCCAAAAGTTCAACAGTTCAACAGTCCAAAACACGAGTTTCTGTTTGACGTTGCGAGTCGTAAACGGGGTTGCGAGTCAATTTCCTGAGGTTGCGAGTCGAAATTGACAAGGTTGCGAGTCAAAACTTCAGTGATTACGAGTCGTAATGGCAAAGGTTGCGAGTCAAGTTTGTTGAGGTTGCGAGTCAAAACTGGAATGGTTGCGAGTCGTAACCAAACAGGATGAGCCGAAACCAAGGTTGCGAGTGAAGATCAAACTTCTGGTTGCGAGTCGTAACTGAACGTGATGAACCGAAATCAGCAATGTTGCGAGTCGGAACTGGAACGTGATGAGCCGCAACTGAGTGATTGCGAGTCGTAACCTGCAAAACAATAAGTGATAAGAACTGTTTACTCGCAATCCCGACTTTTCAGCAATTTCCAAAATTCAAAGATATTGTAATCTTTGAATCTGTTGACCACCGATATCCCGAAATTTCAGCAAACACCAAGACTGAAATCAACAAACCAAATTCAGTGATTTTTTCGATAAATCTGTCAAGAACAGTTGATAAAAAAAATCTGCAAAACACTCAACAAAACCGGATCAGTAATATATGAAACTTCTTGAATCCGATTGATATCAAAACCGAGCCCTTGAATGGCTTCAATGGCTCTGATACCAATTGTAAAACCCGTGAGGATCTCTCAATGATATCAATCTAAACCTTGTGAGAGCGCGGAAATCAAACACAAGGTGATTCAAGAACAAATATTAAGATCAAACAATAAACAATAGATCAAAGACAAACCGAAACTTGCATTCAACGATAACCGATGACTGATACAAGATTTCTAGTGGAACTCGGTTCCTTTGCTTGTGTTGCCCAACTCTAGTCGCAATCAACAACCCCTAATCAACTGATTAGGGTTGTTTATATACTAAACACATAGGGCCGAAAACCAACCTAGGCCCATGCAACACTTATCTAGCCCAAACCACAATGATTAACCCAAAACATAAAGAACTAATTACAAAACCAATCCCTAAACTTTGCTAACCTACATGAATAAACCTTCGGGTTCCAACAATGACAAGCAGAGCATACTCATCAAGGACCTAAATCGCGTGACGATCGCGAACAAGGTTAACGACATAAAAAGCCCGTTAGGGCAAGCAGTTACAGGTGCGAATTTTAAATTATTACGTGAATAGTAATATGCAACAAATACGTAGAGATTGAAAGTTGCATATGTAGATTAAAAACTTGGAAAAACCCGAATAGAAAATTTATCCGGGATATTGTTTCCAAGAGAAACAAATAGAGGCATTACATACATGGGATGTAATGTGAAAATTACAAAAAGGTCATGTATACCAGGTATTGATCGCTTACTCTGGCCAAGTAAGTGGTGAGCACGTGGTACCATGAACTTTTTATGATGGACATACTTACATCCGATGTAGTAAGGACGGGGTAAATAGGACAAATTTAAAAGTACCCAAATGAATCAAACGAGCAAAATATTTGATAATAATGTAAACGCACAGCCGAGTGACGGAAGCGTATTACATTAGGATAATGAGCCCGAGTGAAGGGACAAAGATTAATGTAAAATGATTAAGATATGCAATGGGAGGGAGTGTACTTTCACTCAAACCTGGAGAATCCAAACATGTAAAATGATTAAGATATGCAATGGGAGGGAGTGTACTTGCACTCGAACCCGGAGAATCCAAACATGTAAAATGATTAAGATACGCATTGGGAGGGAGTGTACTTGCACTCGAACCCGGAGAATCCAAACATGTAAGATGATTAAGATATGCGATGGGAGGGAGTGTACTTGCACTCGAACCCGGAGAATCCAAACATGTAAAATGATTAAGATATGCAATGGGAGGGGGTGTACTTACACTCGAACCTGGAGAATGCAAATATGTCTCTTAACGGGCCGTTTTTGTAAAACGTCAAACTTGAGGACAAAGTCAGAATATAAGAAAAATGAAAATGAATGAAGCGAGGTCTTAATGCATACCGGGAGGGTTGCGATAATAACGACTTCGGTTAAACACCTAGTTGATGGGTAAGAATTAAACACATGCGTAGACCGAGAAACGGGAACTCGGATGGAAAGTTAAAAGACTCGGGTTTTGAGTCATAACTAAAAGACGACAAGATAATGTAAATAGAAATTTTGAATAAATTATGTTCAACTATTTTAAAGTTGAACAGGTCGAATATAATATCATGCCGAACGGCATGAGTAAACGCAAGCGGGATAATGGTAGCGTTAAAAGCAAAAGAATAATGAGCCCGGTAATGGGATATAATCAAATACGAATGTATGTAAACTGGATAATGGTGAGCATAAGATAAACCGACACATAAATGACGTGAGAAGTCATGAAGTCGGAAAAAATTGTCCGAAAGGAAACGAATGTAGCCTTAGACTACGGTCAAGGTCAAAGAAAATACCAAAGCGAAAATAAATGATTTTAAATTAAAAAAAACAGGATGCCTTGACACCAAACATGTATTTTAAGAATGACATGAGTAAGGAATGATCTACGGGAACAACCTAACCTTTGGGGTCATAAACAGTAGAAAGGTCTACGAGACTAAAACGACCCACGGGTCATGACTAGAAAGAAATAGATTGTAAGGACCTCGCCTTAAAGAGGTGAAAGTCTAATAAAATAGCCCATAAGGCTAAGTGATAAAACCTACGGGTTAATTAGACAAAGCAAGGAAATCAGTTGAGAATCCTCGCATAAAACAAAGACTGCAAAAGAATAAATTTTGGACTGTCAATATCCCGGTATGGATAATTGACAAAAGTTAAAGAGAAGATGCTAAACTAAAACTTCAGTTTTGATAAGAAATAATGTTTTTACAAATATAAATTCTGATAGAAATTTAAATAGTAAGCATGAAAGATACAAGTCTTGACACTGATAGGCACAAGACGATATATTCGAAAAGTGATATTTTCGAAAATGAAAGGCTGATATAAATTAAACATGATGTGACACGATCACGGTCAAGAAGTGTAATGTGAAGTATAATCACATAAGAGCCGAGCGATGGATATTGCTAAGTTAATTAAACTAGTGGAAATAACGAGATTACGTTATTTCAAGTTGCATTATGCCGTATAAGATACGTAGATGATTAATAACCAAAAAGATGTTACCATACTTTTCTGGTAATACTAACAATTGGTTAAAATATAAGTAATGTTTAAAAGATTTCTTGGATCAAATACATTGAGTTTAAACTCAATGAATTATGTAAGAAAAGGTTTCGAGGACGAAACCACTTTAAGGGGGGTAGACTTGTAACACCCCGAAAACGGGTTTGATAATCAAACCCCGTTAATACTAAAAAACGGGTAAAATACCGTTAGTGATAAAAAAGAAAAATTAGTTAACCCGTTGAATATTAGGATTTGAATAATTAATCTTGTATTAATCAAAAAGAGGAATAAATGCTTTGAGAAAACACGGTTTATTAGGAACCCGAGTTAACGGGACTTAAAAATAAAACGGGTTATGATTCCCCACACCCACCAAGTTAACTAGGAATAGTTAACCTAGTTAGTAATGGGTAATCAAATGAAAAGCTATGAGATATAGCTTCTTTTGTAATAAATGAAACAAGAGGGACTAAAAGAGGCAAAAAGGGAAAATGTTTTAATTAAATAAAATACTAACACCAAAACACACACTCTAAGTGTGTCTTCTGGTCGAGATTTCCAGAAGAGCCAAGGAGCTCTCATCTTCAAACCCTAACTTGCTCAAAACCATCAATTGAAAGGCCAAATCAGTCCCAAAATCGAAATCCAAGCTTATATTAGTGATCACCTAAGTAAAGGGGTCACGAGGTATGTCAAATTTTGTCTTTTGATTACATCTTGAAATTTTGATGAATATTAGAAATCGAAATCTGAGCTTGATTGACTGATGTTTAGATGAAATTAGTGATGAAAACATGTCTAGAAGTAAACCCTAGTCAATAACTTGTTGAATTAGTGTTTAAATTATGAAGTTCATGATCATTCATTATGGGTGTTTAATGGGTTTTGTAGAAACATGATGAACACTAGAATCATGATTGTCAAACTAGTGTTATTTGAACTCTATGAAGTTAATCTTGACATAAACCATGAATTTGATGATTATTTAATAAAAGATGTTGAAATTAGCAAAGATAGGTAGCCATGAAGTTTGATTGTTAATTTTATAAAATTATGCACATTAGGTGTTTGTTAAAATGCCTAAATGAAAACTAAAGTGCTAAAATTTAGAATGAAAACACGTATTTAAATGATACGGCAATTATGCGTAACACGAAGTGATAAAGGTTCTAAATGTCATGTTGATTTAGTCTCAATTGTGTAAACCATGCGATTGAAAATAGTTAACTTTGATAAATTAAGTTAATTAATCATGAAGTCGAATAGTAGCTTTGACATAGAAAATAAGTGAGGTGGAATAGTCGTGATTTTAAATGACTAATTTAACCGCCTTGTAAATGATTGACAATAGTTTGACGCCTAACGAGCTAGGTGGAGGCTTGGGAAATGAGCGGTCAAACGAATCAAGCACGAGAAGAAAAGCGTATCTTGGATGCAAGGTAAGTATATCTTACACCAGTCATGTATTTTAGAATATTCTTTTGTCGTATTAATTACGAAAAGACAAATACCTAATTGAGATATGGTGTTCCTGCGTGTAGTCGTACGGAACAGGATAACCAAATATGATAAGAAACCATAGTGATGGCTAAAAATGAGTTAAATCGGTAATTCGATCATATTATGATGAATGAAACATGTACTTTTAATGGTTACCATAAAAGGGAAATCATAATAACCAATAAGGGCAAAATGGTAATATGGTCACACGTTGACCATAACCGTTAGTTTTGAAAGACAATTATGACGTAAGCCATAATAGGCCAAAAAGTGTTAAGAAATGAATTTATAAGTAAAATGACCGTACGGTGTAAACCGGAGCGAGTCATATATACGAGGTGGTAATAAATGTCATCTCACTAGTATAATCGGTCATTTAGACCAAACGGGTCAAAAGGTGAAATTATCACCTTTGACGATATCGACTAATGGGTTGTCGAGTTGTATGATTTTAGGAAATAAATAGCACTTGGATGTTTACATCGCTATTACTTAGCAGCCTCTAAAGCAAGGTATTGAAACGGGTCAATATATTGATCCGAGCCATGTATGTATATTGATACAACTCATCATGTAGAATTTGGAGTTCTATAACAGTTAGACAAGGTTAAATTAAGATATTCGGTTACCTTTTTGGTAAAGCGAATAATTTGAGTTATGATTATGGTGTTTTAGAAACATATTGGTTTCCAAATAAGATTATGGTTAAAAGGTCGGATTTTGGGTCAAACAAGTAATTAAAAGTCCTTCGTCGTAAAAGAAGGGTGAAAATTGACCAAAAATCCCTTATAAGCTAAATTGAACAAACGACCTATAAAGGTTGTTTGAAAACGAGCTTTATGAGTAAATAAATACTTAGAATAAGTATAGAAAATGAAAGATGTAAATACTTGGGTCAAATGACTATATAGGAGTCTTTGCCGTAAAACAATGATCTGAGGGGTAAAACTCGAAATATATAGATCTCCACATTAAATCCACCACAAATACAGTTGTGGTGGAAGATTACTTGGTAAGAAATGTGGAAATATAAAGCTAGGTACGAATGAAAGCGAATCATGTTTAAAATATACTTAAACACCCTTAACGGGTCAAAATAAGCATACGAGCGAAAACGGGTTTAATTTGTGTGAGAAACCTGTGTTTAGAACCTAACATGGTAGATAACATTAATTTGAAGAGGTGCATGTGATATAAGGATCAAACAAATATGTTTGTTTGATAAAATGCATAAACGGGTTAAAAATCGGTATAAAGGTAATGAGTCGAAGGCTTAGAAGTCTCAAAATTTATTATGTAGGATTCTGGATTTTAACTCCATAAGATGGAGAATTAAATTACGGACGCGTAGGAAAAAGAATTGGGTAAAACGGATAAAAAACGAGAGAGTTATGCTCGCTTCCGTGAAATCGAGTCATGCTGGGAATTATGCAGCACCAGCTGCAACACTCTGATGAAATCAAGCCGTGGCGCCGCACGACGGGGAAGGCCCAGGCCGTGGCACGACGGGACGGGGGTCAGTTTCGCGAAAATCGTTTATTTTAACCGTTGATGCATTGCGAACCCGTTTAAATACGTTCTAAGTTACGTATGACTAATCCGACTCATGTTTTATGAGTTTTAGGTAAAACTCTAGCACCGGAGGACGATCAAGCACAATGAAGGACCGAACACGATCAAGAAATAAGCTTTCGCACGACGTTTCGTAGTTAATTTTAAATGACGAACTTAATTACATTATGTTCTAAACTTTTAACTTGTAAAAGGTTTTAATAAACCCGAATTTCCAAAGTATATGTAATCTTAATTACATGATTGTTTTCGTAAAAGATACGTTAAACCTTGATTTATAAGAACGGGTGTTGCAAATACACTTGGTCTGAATCAAGTTGACCTCCAAGATCTTTTTAACCTTCAGCTTGATAGGGATGAAGATGATACTGATTCTTTGGATTTTTAGCTCCAATTCACAGGGCAAATCCGAGAAATGTTGATGAGAGAATAAAGAAAAGCTGATTTCTAAAATTTGCTGATTCCTTGATTTAGTTTTGCTGAAAGTTGTTGAGGCAGGTGATTGTGTTTTTGTAGTTAACGTTTGTTGAACTTTAAGTTGTATTCAAATTCTATGAAGTACGTATGTCTATAAACAGTTTATATTGTCTTTTTGGGTAAAGAGTTAAATTGTATGTAATTGATATATAACCGATAATCTATGTTTATACTTGTCTTTTAGCTATAATAGATAACACGTTTTGGTACAATATCTATGCACGTATCTATATGTTCTATTAATATGTGTTATGCATGCTTGTCTAAGAAACGACTCGTGCTTGCAGCTCTCATTTTTAATGAGAGTACTAAATTCTTTGTTAATAGCATTATTCTCTTAACATCTGTTTACTAACCTTTGTAAATTCTGTTGACTGACCTTTGTAACATAGGTTGACTAACATGCATATCTGTTTACTATTTATCCATCTGGCAAGCTCTATTGGAGATAATGGATAATTTTTTTAAGAAAGTCTGTTGGAAAGCAACAGAGGTTTTTAACAGTTAATAGACAACAGTAGTTTGCTATCAACATAATGGAATTGCTGTTGAATAAACCTATTGACCATTAGTGTATATCAATTTTATAAGTCTGCACTAATTATTTTTTTACTCTCTGTCAATATGGGCTATGCATGGTTTTCTAAGAAACAGATGTTTGTGCTTAAACAGATGTTTGGTCATAAACAGATGTTTCACCTTAAACATATGTTTTGCCTTAAACAGATGTTTGGCCTTCTATATCTGATATTTGGACTTAAACAGATGTTTGGCCATAAACAGATCTGTGGCGTTAAACCAAACATCTGTTTAAGGTCAACATCTGTTTGACTATTGGTCAACATCTGATTGACTTTTGGTCAACATCTGTTTGAATTTTGGTCAACATCTCATTTAGTATTCAACAGAACTTTGAATAACTCAACATCTGTTCAATTTGTTGTTTCGTTTTCTTGAATTCTATGTAATTTTGTAAAGTAGTACAAAAACAAACATTTTTACAAAATCCCAAGTCACCCTATCATTAAAGTTATTTTGTAAAGTAGTTTGCTCTCAACATAATGGAATTGCTGTTGAATAAAGCTATTGATCATTAATTTATATCAATTTTGTAAGTCTGCAGCTCTGTCAATATATGTTATGCATGGTTTTCTAAGAAACGAACCGTGTTTGCACACGGGTCTTACCGCTAGTACTATATAATAAAAGAAACCACTTTATGGACACTTGTCATTATATTAGATCATCTCTTATAGATAATTATCATTTTACTTTTATTTCTTCTAATTAATTATAGATAATCATCCTACTAAATATTATTTAGTTTAATATCTTATATTATAGATAAGTCTCCTACTAAATATTATTAGTTTAATATCTTATGAATAAACATTATTAGTATAATTTCAATGATTTTTATACGTTCATAAATCTTAAGTATAAAACGACTTATTTTACTCTTCCATATTTAGACCATGCACTCTTTACTTTGTTATTTCACTTTACTCCATATTTAGACCATATACTCGGTATTTCATATCCACCTCCCTTTTATAGTGTTGTTTGTTACATTTGTAGTGTTGGTTATCGATCCATGATATTTATTTAATACACTATTAATTCAAAATTATATTTATTTAATATACTATTAATCTAAAATTACATTTACTCAACTCGTGTAATACATGGAGTTTTTAAAGATTTAACTTTTTTTAATTATTTGGTATATAAATTACAATATACGAGGTTCTTAAAAATATAATATTTTTATTATTTAATATATAAATTACATTTATTCAACCCGTGTAATAAATGAGGTTTTTAAAAATATATTGTTTTATTATTTAGTATGTAAAATCACATTTTTTTTCAACCCGTGTAATACACGGGGTTATAACCTAGTAGCATATATGACATGGTTCGTATTATTGGCACACCTTGAGGGATTAAATTGACACCCTTAATACGCATCGTATAGTCCTATACGATGCGTATTGAAGTGGGTTCAAACTTCTATGTCAGTCAAAGGATGACAATGTCCCCTTATCAAAAAGTAATACGCATCGTATAGGCCTATACGATGCGTATTGAAGGTGTCGATTTAATTTTTTAATTTTGCAAGGTAGCTTCCTGTCACGCGGTAGCTTTCCGTCACGCGAACGAAGAAGCAGCACTTTGGACATTTGTTGGTCTTCAAACATCTAGGAAACATTATTTGAGAATACCTCTAATTTATCGAAACTGTAAAATGAGATCCTCCACTGTTGGGTTATCATCTTTCCACCCCATTTTCCCTAAATTTATCGATTCTGTTTTTCTACGGGGATGTAATGCAATGATTCCTCTCAATTGAATAGACAGACACTTGCTTCATAGGACTCACTTGAATCATCTCAGATGTAATAACAGTACGTTTAGCATCCGTTCCTGCTTGAATTGCAGAAAGCAAAGGATAACGAAGATGAACATTGTATTTATCACGAAAGTACTGAACAACCGAGATAACAGCTCCGGTTTCAATAGCTGCATTTGGAACAAGAAGTCCAACAATTCGTTCATTATCTGATGTTGTCTCAACAATATGTAACACCTCGTAAAATCTTACCCAATAAAATAAAGACACGTGTCATGTAAGACAAACGTATCAAGAACCCGGATCAGATAAAAGATGTATGGTAGGATTTAAAAAGGGCGACATGTTATTAAAACACCTCTGAGCGACCCAAGTTATAAATCCCAAGACCTTAAATCGTAATGATAAACATCTGAGATATTTAGCCGGTTATTCCTAAATAAATAAATTCCATTATTAAGGAAATTGGGTTCTTTAATATGTTACTACAAAGTTCTTAATTAAAACTCTTGTTTAAAAAGGATTAAACTTAATATAAATGCATGGCCAACCTCCCACAAGGATCCAAGTTGTGTAAGTGCATGTCTAGACATGCAAAGACTGATTTATGGTCCCTACATTGATTAAAAGACCCAAGATTCGGAGACTCCAAAGTTGCATGGTCAAAACTTGGAAGTTTGCAAGTTTTTGGATTCTGGTCATCGGATACGGACCGTATGGCTTTAGGCTTACGGTCCGCAAGTGCTGCAACTGGGGGCGATATAATCCAAGGTCGGTTACGGACCGCAAGGCCAAGGGCTTACGGTCCGTAAGAGGTGCTTACGGTCCGCAAGGCTTTTAGCTTACGGTCCGTAAGACAGTCGCTGGCAGCAGAAAATGGACAGATGCCTGTTCAGCCTGTTGCACCGCCTTACTTGAGTGGTTTTCGAAATCAGGAGTTGGGCAACTAGTTTTGGCATCATAGGGGGCACCTGGATTCATCTGGGATCAATCCTAGACTAAGGTGTAATGATCCCATGCAATCTTGTTTGCTATATAAGGTGGCCTTTTTGTTGCAACTTTCACTTACTCGTTTGCAACTCTTTTCAAGCATTTTTGGAGCTCCTCTGATCAGCAACAAGCCTTCTTAGGATCCCTAAGCATACTTAGGACTCTTGTAAGTGTCCTTAATCCTCTTAAATTCAGTTTAGCTTGGTTAATTAGCTAAAAGTCAAATCATCGTAATTAAGGTTTGACTTCAAGATTAATCACTAATTATCCAGTCAAATCTCGAATTAAAAATACCTATGAGTAGGTAATTATGTGGGTAATAAACCCTTAAAAGGGTACCTTCTGATTCCCACTCTAACTAGGTCAATTGTCGGGTTAAACTTGATCTTAAAAAGTTAACAGAAAGTTTAATTTCAAATTAATGCATAATTAGCAATGTAGGATCCATGTAACCTGTTTTATCATTAATATAACTTGGTAATTATTGTAAGAACATGTCTAAACATGTTCACCCCGACAATTTTCAGTTTAGGCTCGGTTCGGGACCGAAAGTCGCATCGTTTGACTTATACTTTGACTTTCATTTCTGACCCGTTTAAGCCTAGTTTAGGATTGCCTTAGAGCTTCTTTTGGACCTGGTTACATGTTAGTATAACCCTCTGTGATTATACGGCTTGGTTCATTAGTTGTCCAATTATTATGCGAGTTTCCGTTAATTGCCTAAATGTTGACTATTATGCCCTTTTCACCTTAAAATGTGATTTTTGAAAAAGTAAAAGAGTAGGAACGTTCACTACTGATTTATAAACTTGTACCCAAAATTTGATATCAGTGAGTCTAGAATAGGAGTTATGCTCATTAGCGTAAATAAGAAACTTTCTAGTAATTTAATGGCATAATTAGCATATAGCATATCTAAACCCAATTTTTGATTTCAAACTTTTTACCTACTGATATAAAATAATACTTTGGGATTTTTGTAGATTTTTATTTACTTTTAGGCTGAGCATAACTTAGAATTCTAAGCTTATTTCGGTTACTAGCGGTTTTGCCCTTTCGGGCTATAAAATGAGTTTTACAAATCCTTTTGATGGCAAACCTTTTTCTACTGGTCTAATATGATAAGTAAATTATTATGAGCCTTCTGGAAATATAAAAATATCAGCCTTCCTTTCAAAACCCGGAAATGGCTCCAAGTCGCCTTTTTAGCATTCTTAACGCATAGTATGCGTCAAAACTATTTTAAACATATAAGGTTTGATACTTACTGATATATTCAGCAAATTTTTATATTTTAACAGTAAGCAAAAGTTTTGAACTCAGATTTCCAGTTTTGACCTTTTAGGCTTATGTGAAATTACTAAAATGCCCCTACGGTGCATAGTATGGTTATAATTAATAAATTTCACATATATATGATACCCTATTGTTATGACTTATCAAATTAAGTATATTTACTGATTAAATCAGAACTGTAACTCAGATTACTAATTAAACTCTTTTATAACCTTTTAAATGACCAAAATGCCCTTTCGGGACATAGTTTGAGTTTAAAATCATTTTGGGCATAATAGAAGATATCTTACTGATGTCACAACATATTTAAGGCATATTAACTTAGGAAACTTGTATATGATTCATATGGTTGCTCGTTACGCACTTTTCGCGTTCGGATCGGCTTATGTAACTAGTTTACATATATTAGCCGAAGTGGGTCAAACCATATAATTTTTTGTCTCAAAATCCAGAATGTGTTTAAGTTACCCGTATTAAACAAGCATGCAAGCTTCTCGGGTCATAACCACATTCTAAACCGGTCTTCGCCTTCCATGCGATTGAATCGTATTCTTTCTTTAAAACTAACCGGTATAAGCTTAGGCTAAATTAAAGACCCGTTAGGATTCTAATAGGTTATTATAAACCTTCGTTCCAGAATAGGAGACCCGGTAAAAGCTATTTGCACTTGCTTATTGTGACTATACTTGCTCAGGTAAATACTTTTAACTTATTTTCCCTATACGGGCTTGGGGTACGGTATATAAAATACCGCTTGGTCGGGCATTAAATCTTTAATCAAATGAAGGTTAAATCATTGAAATGACCCGTTAAAATTGTTTTGTTTGCTTAAAGCCTTTGGGGGATTAATGACCATGTCCAGAATATCCTTGGCATCATTTTACGAAATGGCCACGACCTAAGCGTGCGGGTGTAGGCGTACACCCGTTAGTGCATAAATAAATATTAAGGTATAACCGCCGGTTTTGGGTTTAACCGCTGCGGGACTATACCATATGGTGTGTCTATTGATATTTAATCCGGTGTCAACCCGGGCTACTGAACGCATAAGAAACATGTAATTCTTTTACAAGTTTATATTCAAATAATTATCCCAAGTTATAAAAATCTTTTTGTGCCATGTGCATTCAAATCAATTTTAAACCTTTTCAAAATGAGTCAGTTAAATTGTATTTACCAGTGCAAACTGACGTATTTTCCCAAAAAGGTTAAGTGCAGGTACTACTCGTAATAGGCTGACCTCTCCTTAGCATCAATAAGAGTCTCGCAAGCTTGGATGCATTAAGTCTGTTGAACAAGTTTCCTTTTTATTTTGATCCGCCTGTGGATCTGTTTCAACTACTTTGTGATACTTAAATATTACAATTTTATTTGGTTGAAATAAATCTTTTGCTTCCGCTGTGCATTTAAATTTGTGTTGTTTGACTATGATGATATCAACTACGTCACGATACTCCCCACCGGGCCCACCGGTAATACGTGGAAATATCGGGGTGTGACAAATATGAATGCACCCAACGAATATCTACAATCCAATCAATGCACATTATGTGTTTAAAATCAAAGGTCCCATCATTACAACCACTTGTTTGAAAATGGCCAGGAGAGTTGAAAAAACTGCAATTGGAATTGATCTTGGAACAACATACTCTTGTTACCATATGACACATGATAAAATCGCTTCTCTAGACAATCTGGGATTATGTTCCGCAAATTGAGAACCACATATTTGCTTCAAGATTTACTTCTAATGTCCAAGTTTGATCACATTTGACTTCATCTGCGGCAGTCCAATGACTTTCTTCCCACATGTCTGCACCGTGATCTTCATATTCTTGGTTCAATACCAACTCATCTTTAGTAGTGTTTGTTTGAGAACCTGATTTAGATAAACAACGGTTCTCCAATTCCAGATCAGTAATGTAAGGAGAAGCGTTGAGATAATGGACATCCATCAAGCTCAAAAAGAAAACTTATGTTTCCCATAGTCATAAACGATTGCGGTTTGTATTTCCAATAGCCACCGTTTCCGTAGTAAAAAAACGGTTGCGGTTTGCACATTCAATCTTCATTGCTTCATTAAAATTAACAAGGCGGTCTCGGTTGCATGAAGCTTTGATGTATGTTGCTAGTTAAATCCACAATCAATGTATGTTGGTTAATTGTAAGTATTGCATTTGCGTTAACACACCTCATTTCATGTTTTTTTCTCTTTTCTTCGATTTCAACAAATATTTACAATAATCAGCAAGCAAATACACAACGGTTCTCCAATTCTAGATCAGTAATGTAAGGAGAAGCGTTGAGATAACGGACATCCATCAAGCTCAAAAAGAAAACTTGTGTTTCCCATAGTCACAAACGATTGTGGTTTGTGTTTCCCATAGCCACCGTTTCCGTAGTAAAAAACAGTTGCAGTTTGCACATTCAATCTTCATTGCTTCATGAAAATTAACAAGGCGGTCTCTTTGCTTCGTCCACTAGAACTATTTATGTATGCATTCTTTTGGTAGTTAAACCAAACAGGATCAGGTATCGGAGAACGTGTACTTAAAAATTCGGTCAAATAATGGCCAATAAGAAACAAATCTGTAAAAACTGATTACTATGAATTTCTCAAAAATACCCCTTAAATGTTTCCTAGATGTTTGAAGACCAACAAATGTCTCGGAAGTACTGAACAACCGAGATAACAGCTCCGGTTTCATCACTTGAATCATCTCGGAAGTACTCAACAACCGAGATAACAGCTCCGGTTTCGTCACAAGAAGTCCAACAATCCGTTGAAACCACATATTCGTGTGTTTCACATTATACGTTTCAAATCAAGGGTCCCATCATTACTACCACTTGTTTTCAACAGGGATGTAATACAATGATTCCTCTCAAATTGAATAGACAGACACTTGCTTCATAGGATTCACTTGAATAGTTTACCGTGGAATGCATCCTTATTTCTGTAAATAGCACAAACAAGCATGCCTTGAACGAGTCTAGAACACTCGTAATCCTCAAACGGCTTTGAAACCAGACTTAATCTATAAAGAAACTATTCGATTTCACGGTGAGTGGAGAAATTAGCGACTGAGAAACTGTTCGACACAGGCATGCATCAGGAAAGAAGCATATAAAGAACCTTCAAAAGTTAGAGAATATACAGACTTCAAAAGTTAGAGAATATACAGACTTCAAAAGTTAAACATATTTTATTAGCTATTATACCTCGTTTAATAGCAAGATAAGAAGGATGAGATATCGGCAGTTAGCTCGAAGAAATTTCTCTCGATCATTCAACATGTGTGATCGTGTCAAGATCTTTATCTATCATGTCATCGACCAACTGCTCAAAATCCCTTTCGTTTCTCATGTTAGGGAGAATGTTCTCGAAATTGAAGTAAAAGGAAAATGGTTGCTGAAGTTTCGTCTTCTATGATGATTCGAAACATTCCGAATAACTACACAATGTAAACGTGGAATTCGTAATGATTTTTCAGAATTAAACGCATGTTCATGACAAAACAAGGATCGTTCTAATAGATTAAAGAGATTAAACAGTCATGTGTTAACGCAAAAGCAATACTTACAATTAACCAACATACATTGATCATGGATTTTACTTGAAACCGGTTTTACCTCATGAAAAGGAAAGAAACAAAGATTTGTTGCATATTGATTAATGAAAAGATTTGTTGAAATCGAAGAAAAGAGTAAAAAAGATGAATTGAGGTGTGCATTCTTTAAATCTGAATAAGTTGGTATGTGTTCATATCAGCGTTGTTTATCATCATGTGTGAGCATTGGAAGCCCGACAAACAGTCTTGCAATTATATCGTGTCAAGATGTTTATCTATCATGTCATCGACCAACTGCTCGAAATCCCTTTCGTTTCTCCCACTGAAAGGGGTGCTGGTCTTTTCTCCCACTGTGCAAACTTCCTAAAACAACATTCAGGTAGATGAAGTTTCAGTCTGCACACATTCTCACTCAACGAATGTTAGGGTTTCGTTTCTTCATGCTCTAACTCTGTAGTAAAAAACGGTTGCGGTTTGCACATTCAATCTTCATTGCTTCATTAAAATTAATAATGCGGTCTCGATTGATAGCTTCCGTTTAATTACATTCATACGTCACATGATAAAAGCGCTTCTTTAGACAATCTAGTATTATTTTCTAACTAAACCCTTGAATCCCAATGCTTCTCTAAAAATATTTGTTTCTTTTGTTAGTGTTTTCCATAGTCACAAACGATTGTGGTTTGTATTTCTCATAGCCACTGTTTCCGTAGTAAAAAAACGGTAGCGGTTTGTACATTCAATCTTCATTGCTTCATTAAAATTAACAAGGCGGTCTCGGTTTCATATTATAGAGAGACCTTTAAGTACGGATCCTACAACTGCATTTGGAACAAGAAGTCCAACAATATGTTCATTCTCTGTTGTTGTCTAAACAATATGAATGCACGGAACGAATTTGACAATTGTGACAGCTTAATAAAAGTATAAATCACCTCCAATCCTTTCCTGGTCAAATCACACATTACAAAGTTTAACTTATCGTGTGTTGTAGTTTTGAAAGATGACCGAATAGAGATCTGAGTAACAAACTGTGGAGAACTTGTTTGCGTTATCCTTCAACATACGCTAAAATACTCTAAAATACGAAAAAAAAACTCTAAAATACGCTAAAATACGGTATAATACGCTAAAATACACTGAAATACATTAAAATACGCCGAAATACGTAAAAATACGCTAAAATAGGTTAAAATAAGCTAAAATACATTAGAATACGCTCAAATACGTCAAAAATACTATAAACTATGCAACAATATGTTAGAATACGTCAAAATAGGCAAAAGTACGTCAAAATACGCGACTAATGATATTTCCACACGCGTATACATATAACACGGAACTATGCAGTACAAGTGGATTTCAAACAAAACTGTACGTAATCATAGAATACGATATTCGCACGCAACCGAACGTCACCGAAACGATGTATGTTGAAGGTATACGTCATAAAACAACAAAATATGAGAAAGTTCATCAAAAAACGACACGTATACGCGTTGAACCGAGGGAAACACGATAAAACTAAATTTCAAATTATGCTATATACGATCGTATAGGCCTATGCTGTATCGTATATCGGCTTAATACGCATCGTATAGTCCTATACGATGCGTATTAAACTTTAAATTTTCTCAAAAATACCCCTGAGTTTATCAGAAAAACAGGGGCATTTCAGTAATTTCCTCGATTAATACGCATCGTATAGGCTTATACGATGCGTATTAAACTATGAATTTCTCAAATATGTGTTTCAAATCAAGGGTCCCATCATTACAACCACTTGTTTTCAACGGGAATGTAATGCAATGATTCCTCTCAATTGAATAGACAGACACTTGCTTCATAGGACTCACTTGAATTGTCTCGGAAGTACTGAACAACCGAAATAACAGCTTCGATTTCATCAGCTGCATCGTTTACCGTGGAATGCATCCTTATTTATGTAAATCGCACAAACAAGCATGCCTTGAACGAGTCTAGAACACTCGTAATCCTCAACCGGCTTTGAAACCGGACGGAATCTATGAAGAAACTGTTCGATTTCACGGGGAGTGGAGAAATGAGCGACGGAGAAACAGTTCGACACAGACATGCATTAGGAAAGAAGCATATAAAGAACCTTTAAAAGTTAAAAAAAATACATACTTCAAAAGTTAAACATATTTTATTAGCTATTATACCTCGTTTAATAGCAAGATAAGAAGGATGAGATATCGGCAGTTAGCTGGAAGAAGTTTCTCTCGATCATTCAACATGTGTGATCTAGAGGTCGGTCTCGGGTGGGAATAAGGTATGCAGATAGATAATCAGGTGTTTCAATAGAATTCCCTTGTTAACAATGTCCTGTTAATTATTTCAGATTCTGCCAACCCGTTGTTATAAAGAGGGTGGGTGCATATTCTTTGTTCTTCATTCAACAACTATCAATTCCCAACTCAACCGTCTTCCAAACGAAGCTACATTTTCACTCTTCTAAGGCCCCGAACATACCTGAAACATGAGCAACCGTAATTATCTAATTCAAGATAAATACATGGATAAATGCGGGATTAACTTATACTTTATAACAATTAAGGGTTGTCCTACCGACTACCCGTCAGTGGGTATTAGGGTTAAAATAAGGGAAATGAAAAAAAAGTTGTTTATATAGTTAGGTTTTCAAATGAAAAAAAAGTTGCTTAGGCCCAGGGACCACAAGCCCAATACTAGTGTGTTGAGCGGCCCGATCTCATCTCCGAAGCCCGTTTTCAGTCCCGAGCTTCATGGATTGTTGCAAAATAAAACTTTAGAGTCGAAACACGAGAAATTACGTCGGAAATTGATGTTTGACGCGTTCGTTTGTCGGTTGCATTAAAATCGCGTAAAATGTTTTGTTTGTCGTTTTCAATCCTTTTTTGATCCGGTTTCGTCTACGGATATTAAAATTTGAAAAAAAAAACTAAATACATCATAATATATTAATATCGTGACATAACTCAAGTCCGGTGCTTCCATTTCATTGTTGATCGTCGGTGCGTTATTGTTTCCGTGTTTTTCGTTTACGTTTGCGTTTGTGCCATTCAAAAGCATGATATTTTCGCAAAACCAAGTTCATGTGTATAAGTTATACGTATAAACTTCATATTTGTCAACGTTGTCAGTATTTTGTCTGGTGTTTGATACGTGGTCGAAAACCGGTGATTGTAATTGTTTAATTTGATGTTTTTACACAAGTTTTAATTTCGAATAGCCTACTTTTGATTAGATACTTGTTTTGCAGGTCTAGCAGAGTTTAAGGAGCTTTTCGGGAGCTTTACGGGTCACCGGGATGAAAAACGAGCCATCGGGATGTGAAACGGGTCAACCGGGAGCAAGTAATGCGAAAAACGAAGAATCAGAATTGGGGGCACCGTCGCCGACGCCCATATGGGTCGTCGCCGACGGCTGGTGTATATCTCCGTCGTAAAAAATGTCCGTAGGCAGCAACATTGGCCGTTGGGTGCATCTGAATAAACACACACCGTCGCCGACGGACACATCCACCGTCGGCGACGGCTCCTCCAAGTTGATGTCGCGTTTACTTGTTATTTTTGATGTTTGGATGAATGAAAATCATCTCTCACCAACCAATTCGGGGGTTACACTTATTTTGGAGTTTTGAAACATATCTTGGAGCCTATTCTTATCAACTATCATCCACCATTCACCTATCATCATCACCACAACACGAATCATCATCCGAATCACCCGAATCCAAACCCTAGTTCATCACCATATCAATCATCCTTCAACCCTCTATCCATTCAATTTCTCCACCACAAACCCTAACCACCATTCCATCATTCTCCAAACTTCAAGATGATCAAGATCAAGCTTTCAATATCCGGTGATCAAGTTCTTTCGATCATGCGTGACTAATTCTAGGAGGTTTCACCCCGGTGTAGACTTTTTTAAGATTTAGGGTTTATTATGTTTTGGTTATTGTTTTGTGACAACTTGAAGTGCATTTGAATCTTAGACAATTGTCCTACGTTGGTATTGAATTTGCAAATTGTCGAGTGAATGATTAAATTTGACTTTGTGAAATGAATACACGTATTTATGCCTTGTCTTTTGGTAGGATTTGCTAGTCCAAAGTAACGAAGTGTATCATGGTCCGTTGTTTATGACGTTAATAGCGATTGACACCTAAGCTTTGTGATCGTGACCCGTTAATGAATTATTTCAAGTAAAGCTAATTAAAATACACAGTAACCCAAAGTCTTGCATTAGTTGAAACCGGGTGTGAGCCTTGTTTTCTTATTATTGTTCAATCAATCAATTTTATTTCTTGCAATTTGTTAATCATTAGTAGTTAATCCATTCAATCATTCTAGTAATTTTAATTCACAGCTTTCAATCAAACAAAAATATACAAAAACAAGATAGCAAGCTTCATAAGTTGTGACTCATATTTCAATTCAATCAAATCCACTCGCAAACCACATACTCTTCGTGGTTCGACCCCTTGCTACCACTAACTATTTGTTAAGGGTAATTTGGGACTATAAATATTATCTTTGACCGGAGCGCGACACTCCGATCAGTGTCAGTCCGTTATCGTTTAACGCTCAGCAGATTTGTACGCGCATTGTAAAGTGAGACAGGCGTTCCTAGGCATCCCAAGAGCCTAATTAATTTAAGTCATGCCTTAAACACTACTTATTATCGCCTTAAATATTTGTAAATCGCGTAATTAAAAGACATTAATTACTGGCTGTCACATGTTCAACGAAGCTTAATTGAGGTGTTACACCATACGTAATGGTAAAGTTGTTTGCAAACTATATGCTAACCACAAGGGGAAACACCCCACCCCCTCCCTATGTGGTTTGGGTTTGTGAGGTGAGCCTGGGTTGTGGCCACGTGGGTGAAAGAGAGAGAGAGATTGGTGGGCTTTGTCCTTAGCTAACCAATTATGTTTGTTATTTTTTAATTGAGTGAATTACATGTTTTCTCCTTTATCTACATATCAAATTTCAGGCGGTATCCTTTGTCTTTAAAATTGATGAGGTTTGTACTTAACGTTTCAAAATATTTCACGTTATGTCCTTTAGCCCTAACCTAGTTTATTTTTTCAGTTAAATCTGATCATGTACCTTGCACATGAGAGCATTTTGGTCAATTAGCCTTTTCAGGGACCAAATGTGTAAATAACTCAAATAGCCAACCATTTTTACAAAATAAAATCACTATCTCCCACTTACTACCACCATCCACCCCACACTAACAGCTGCCACCATCCACCACCACAAGTACTTCATGTACAAGAATATCTTTGTACCAAATTAGCTTTGTAATAACTTTAAAAAAAGTTAAATTCTATAAAAATTGCTAACCTAATTTCAATGCAAGAGAGCCACTAAAACCTTCCACAGAAGCATTACAAATTCAAAAATTTACTCACCAATAAACAGGTTCCGTTAAATGGATTCTCACCAAGATCAAGTAAAATTAGAACTAGAAACCTAAATCGAGTAAAACTTTCTAAATTTCAGTTATAAGCAGAATTAAACTAAAAAAAAAAATAACAAGCAACAATTCAAGTTCTCATCATCAAATTCATCACTTGTTTCATCAACAAAATCTTTATCCATCAAGAACCCACCTTTATCCAACAAAATCAAATTCATCACATGTTTAATCACCGGAGCTGGGGTGGTGGGGCTATGTCTATGGCGGCAATGGGTTTGTTACTGACTTACTAGTGACTAAAGGTTTGACCAAATATGGTCGAATCAAACAAACCAGACTTACTGTGACTTAAGGATCGATGTGGTGGGATTGTTTCGCAAGGACAATAGATCGGAACCATGAAGCCGGCAGAGAGGATCCAGAGGTGAAAAGAGAAAAGGTTTTCGCCAGGAAACGACGTCGGTGTAAGGGGTGGTGCCGGTGGTGTTGGCAGTGATGGGGGGGCAGTGGTGTCCGTGAAGGATGATGGGTGTGGTAGGTTAAGGTGGAGGTGATGGTGGTAGGTGGTGCTGTGAGATAGGAGGAGAGAGTGTGTATGTTTGTGTGTGTTTGGAGAGAGAGAAAGAGTAGGTGGATGAGTTTTTATTTTATTTCCTGTTTTTTAACATTATATATGCATTAGAACTGTAAAAAGACAATAATACTATTATATGAGGTCCACATTATCATATTTAACAGAAAACATTTACCAGGTTAGTGATAAAGGACATAACTTGCAAGATTTTAAAACGTTAAATGCAAAACTCATCAGTTTTAAAGATAAAGGATACCGCCTGAAATTTGGTATATAAATAAAGGACAAAACTTGTAATTCACTCTTTTTAATTCTACATCCACTAATTTCACATGTCTCTCCACTACTCTATTTTACCTCATTTTTAGGCGCTGCCATGTATCGAAAAATACCAAATCACATGCCTTATGGTCTTAAAAGATAAACCAGGAAGAAAAGAAGGTTAGGCGAGTAAGGGATGAGATTTTTTTACCGAAATACTGGTATCGTACCAGTAACATACCGATGCCGTACCGTACCGATCATAAACGGTACCGGTATCGGCAATAGATTTTTCGAAATTCGGTATCGGTAAATAACGGTATCGGTACCGGTATTTCCGGTAAATATTGGTTAATATAGATTTAGCTTTCTATATACATGCTAAAAGTATTGATTGACATACTGACAAATATATATAGAAAAAAATACGAGCTAAAAAATCTGAAATCCTATCACTACAAATCAGCTACAACAAACCTATTAAAAGACTATCAAAAAATACGAACATACGTAGAGTAGTTTGAATTATTTCTTTGAAGTGTAACTGCCAGTATTATTATCTATAATCTATAATATAGTACATAATATCATTTATATGCTTTCATACTCATGTTCCATTGCGACCTTGGCAAAGTATTATTCTAATATACAGTTTGTTCTCGTTCAGTTTATACTATTATGAAGGTTTAGGGTAATGGATAGATAGATTGCACATGATATTTTTTTTAGGTAAAACAATTACTTTAGTTTATTTATATTACTATTCTAATATACATGATGCTATATATTACTTTAGTTCAGTTAATAATGAATGGTTGGGTTGCATATGATATTTTTTAGGTAAAACAATGGATGGCACCAAAGCGGTACCAATGTGGTAAAGTACCAAAAAACCGGTACCGATATCGATACCGGTACCGTACCGGTACCGAATCTACGGTACAGTAATCAATATCCATATTTTCTCAATTTCGATAATGGTATTTACAATATCGGAACCGATATCATATCGATCTCATCCTAGACGAGTTATAATAGATAAACCAGGAAGAAAAGAATAGGCGAGTAGAAAGACACGAATCATCCCTAACGAGTTATAATAGATAAACCAGGAAGAAAAGAAGGTTAGGCGAGTAGAAAGACACAAGGAAAGAAAGCGCGTGGAAGATATAAAGTGTGGTCGTGTGACAGGCACGTGAGATGGGCAATATACAGAGAAGCACTGAAAGAGAACATACAAGAATCAATCCCCCCATCAATAAATTCTCCATTCTCTCATCCCATAAACCCTAGCTTCTTTCCCCATTCTTTTCTTTCCGATGTCTGCATCGATCGGAGCTGTCGTGGTGAAGGACCCTTCCCTCCACCTCAAACCGTTTACCGGATTCCGGAACAACAACACCCCCTACTCTTCCACTTATTCCCTTTTGTTAGACAAACGCATCAATCCCTTCACTTCTTCCGCTTCTCCTGCCTCTATTAGGGCTGTTTCCACGGTAATAAATCTATCGGATCTGAGATTTATACATATGTAGAGCCATACATTTGTTTTCTTACTTTTAAACAAGTATACTGTATATATATATATTGGTTGGCTCTGTCTATAGAATGATATTTGTTGTTTTTGCAGCCAGTGAAGAAGGAAGCTTCTGCTGCTGAGACCAAGCGAAGTAAGGTTGAAATATTTAAGGAACAAAGCAACTATATCCGGTACCCTCTGAATGAAGAATTGCTGACCGATGCACCTAATATTAACGAGGCTGCTACCCAACTGATCAAGTTCCATGGAAGTTATCAGCAATATGACAGAGACGAGAGAGGTGGTAGGTCATACTCGTTTATGCTTCGCACAAAGAACCCCTGTGGAAAAGTTTCCAACCAACTGTACCTTGCCATGGATGATCTTGCTGATCAGTTTGGAATTGGAACTCTTCGGTTGACAACTAGACAAACGTTTCAGCTCCATGGAGTTATCAAGAAGAATCTTAAGACAGTGATGAGCACTATTATCAAAAACATGGGATCAACACTTGGTGCATGTGGTGATCTCAACAGGAATGTTCTTGCTCCTGCTGCCCCATATGTCAGGAAAGATTATCTTTTCGCACAAGAAACAGCAGACAACATCGCTGCACTCTTAACTCCCCAATCTGGATTTTATTATGACATGTGGGTGGATGGGGAGCAGTTTATGACTGCTGAACCTCCTGAAGTTGTGAAAGCGCGTAACGATAATTCTCACGGGACGAATTTTCCCGATTCGGCTGAACCTATATACGGAACTCAGTTCTTGCCAAGGAAGTTCAAAATTGCGGTTACTGTGCCTACGGATAACTCGGTTGATCTTTTCACAAACGACATTGGTG
Organism: Helianthus annuus; assembly: GCF_002127325.2. NCBI lineage: Eukaryota > Viridiplantae > Streptophyta > Magnoliopsida > Asterales > Asteraceae > Helianthus > Helianthus annuus. The sequence goes on from NC_035446.2 coordinate 54,493,435, forward strand.
TCGTGGTTGTTACCGATGATAATGGAGACCCACAGGGTTTCAATATATACGTACGTATGCCGCTTATACTCGTGTAGTATTCTCTGTTGTGTATCTGACTATTTCTTTGTGTTTTTTAGGTTGGTGGTGGCATGGGAAGGACACATAGAGTGGAAACCACTTTTCCTCGACTAGCAGAGCCGTTGGGTTATGTCCCTAAAGAGGATATTTTGTATGCAGTGAAGGCTATTGTTGTCACACAACGAGAAAATGGTAGAAGAGATGACCGCAGATACAGTAGAATGAAGTATTTGATAGATTCATGGGGTATCGAAAAGTTCAGGTCTGTTGTTGAGCAGTACTATGGAAAGAAGTTTGAATCTCCACGAGAGTTGCCTGAGTGGGAGTTTAAAAGCTATCTGGGATGGGATGAGCAGGTGAGTTCCATCGCATTTTCGTTTGTGATATGAACTTTGTTGTCTTTTAGATTATAAGTTATGGTTTAAAATTGTTTTACCAAGTTCATTTTTTTTTGAATTATTTGTGGCAGGGTGATGGTCGTTTGTTTTGTGGGCTCCATGTTGACAGTGGCCGGGTTAAGGGAGTAGCAAAGAAGACGTTGCGGGAAGTAATTGAGAAGTATAATTTGAATGTACGCATCACTCCAAACCAAAACATCGTCCTTTGTGATATTCGCCCCTCTTGGAAACGGCCGATAACTGTAGCTCTAGCACAAAGTGGTCTATTGGTAAGGCGTTTGTCTCCACATAGCTTTTATGCATATCTTTTGTTGAAGTCTTTAATTTTATTGAATATTACCACTCAAGTGAATAACAAATGCTCCACAAATCTCTTTTATGGGTTCCTCTTGGTTTGCAGTTTTGGTGTTTATGCTTGTTGTTTAAGATTTATAACCCTAATTTCAATTCTATGTTAATACTCTTCATTATGCAACTGGCATGGAATTATAATAGATCAACACAACTGAGTGATCGACAGTAGTACAAAGGCTTGAAATTTGTTTTATTTTTGTAGCCTCCAACTTATGTGGACCCCCTTAACATAACTGCAATGGCATGCCCTGCTCTTCCTCTCTGCCCTCTCGCCATAACCGAAGCCGAGCGAGGAATTCCTGATCTTCTTAAGCGTGTGCGAAGTGTATTTGAGAAGGTATTACCTTCAAGGAATGACTTTTTATCATCTCGAGTGATCCATATATTTGTTTTATATTTGGATAATGATCTTAATTAACAAGCATTGGTATTGTGATCTCAGGTTGGTCTCCCATATAATGAATCAATAGTAGTTAGAGTCACTGGTTGCCCAAATGGTTGTGCTCGGCCCTACATGGCCGAACTTGGATTAGTTGGTGATGGTCCTAATAGCTATCAGGTACCTGCTTCCTTCCATTCGTTGGTATTTTTTTATTAGTTTCTAGAATCTGTCATTATTTCTGTTGATAAAATGCTATATCTTAAAAAAATGGAAAATTATGTTTCATAGATCTGGCTTGGGGGAACGCCGGCGCAAACTTCATTAGCCAGAACTTTCATGAACAAGGTTAAAATCCAGGACCTTGAAAAGGTTTTCGAACCTCTATTCTACAGCTGGAGATTGAAGAGGAAATCTAAAGAATCATTTGGCGACTTCACAAATCGCGTGGTCAGACACATATCTGAATAAATATTAGAGTGAATGGCAAAATGGGTGGGTTAACGGGTCAAATTGGGTATTACACATATCGTGTTGACTTGAAACAGTTTTTATTCAAAGATTTCTAATTTTAGTCACTTTACAAATTTAGATCACTTAAATATATTTCAACGGTTTTGAATAATGTGACAGGGTTTGATGCATTTAAAGTACGTTCTTGGCAACTTACGACCCGTTTCCTTTTCCTAACGGGTCAAAACATAACTTGAAAAAGTCCATATTAGTAAATGGGTCTTATTTGCCACTTTCGATATTAGAAAACTCTGAAATCTTTTTGTTGGTAAAAAATAAAAAGAATTTATGTTATATATCCAGGGGTTCGAAAAACTTGAAGAAATAGTTGGCAAGTGGGAGGGGGTACCAAAATCATCATCGCGATACTACTTGAAGCTTTTCACCGACAAGGAAACATATGAAGCTGTAGACGCACTTGCAAGGGTCGAGAATAAGAGTGCTCATCAACTTGCAATCGAGGTCATTCGTAATTATGCTGCTTCCCAGCAAAATGGCAAAAGCCAGTAATATTACCAAGCCGCAACTGGAATAAGAGTATGTTTTGTGTTTCAATTAAGCCGTTGATTCAAACCTGTTAGAATGATCTTTTTTTTGTTGGTTTTCTTTATTCTGTGAGAGTAGTTATTTGATTTTTGAGTATGATCCAAATGAAATGAGGCCTACACAACAGGTTACATGATCTTGGGTCTAAGGGACATGGTTTTGATGTTGTGGTCATGTAGTTCTGGTGTTCCATATCAATAAGTTTCCAGATGTCAAAATGTGTGTTTAAGTATGTTAATATTGCCCTTTTACCCTTTTTTTTTCGATCTTGTTTGGTTTTGTTTTAAGTTAAACTATATACCTAATAAATAAGTATCTGGTTTATTGTGTTACATTTTTGTGAGCCCAAGATTTTTTTCCCAATACTCTTATTTCACCTCTACATATTCAGTTTTTTTTAATTAAAAAATGTTTATTAAAAAAGTCAAATGTATTTTACATTTACAATTTTGTGAGCCCAAGATTTTTTTTTTCCGATTCTCTTATTTCGCCTCTACATATTCAGTTTTTAATAAAAAAACGTCATATTAAAAAAAGTCAATTGTATTTTACATCTTCTTATATTCAACCTGTATAACACACGACTTTCTAACATTAATAAAATGGCTAATTGGATTTAAATAATCTTAATTTTCTCAATTTGGTCGATAATAATCTCAACTCAGTGATTTGCTGATAATAATCCGAGCTGGTTCACTTTTAGCCGATAATAGTCTGCGTTAAAAATATTTTAACAGAGTTAAGGTTTTTTTTTTTTCCGAATTACAAACTGATGTTATAGGGCTTCTGATTAGAATGAGTATATGAGTTGATTGATATAAAATATAAAGAAGAAAATGTTGACAAATCACAATTCCATTCGAATCGATAACCACCACCATCCACCGGTGTATGGTGATGATGTAGGAATTGAAAAGGAGCAAGGATGGCAAAAAAAAAAAAAAAAAAAGAATTTGATACTAGAAGAAATCCTAAAACATTTGAGATGGGTAATGGACAAGTATTTGAGTATGAGATCGCGTATGTAGTTAGTTTTGGATATTTTTACAGGGTTGGGACTTGATACCCGAATATGTAAATATATTATATAATTTAAAATATATTTTAGAAATATTTTGTTAAAGCTATAAATAATTTGAAATTCTTAAAACTTATTGAAGTATTAGAACAATATTTCAAGTCAATATCGAGGTGAATTAAAGGGAAATAAGCATCAACTGATAATCATTAACCACATAAGATCATAGATGAGTGTACTTGTGTATCGGAAGGCATTAAGTACCGAGTACCCAATGGGTATTACACACGATCTTATAATAAGGTATAAGACAAGAATTACCGGTACCCGTCTCATACTTGACTTCTTAGATTAGAGGTTGATGACAATCTAAAACCTCAGAGGCAAAGAGCCATGGAAATAAGATTACATGTTAATGTTAAGGGATAAGATCGAGGCAAGAGCTATGGAAATAAGATTACATGTTAATGTAAAGGGATAAGATATAAAAAGTGAATAAATGGGACTAAATCAGATTAGCATCGAGATGGATAGTCTTGACGCCAATGCTCTTTTGCCAAGTGGAAAACAAGCCAAGCCCACTTTTTAATGGAATATTTTATATATTTGTTTTAAAGTTATATTTTTGGCCCCGCTTTCAGCATGTGCATATAATGTATATATGTGTGGGCAATCGGGGGGCAAAAGTGAAAGTGCACGAATTTTAGCATTATTTTACTAATTTCGTGAAAATAACGTTAAAAAGCGAGGGACGGTTAATCATGCATCATGTGGTGGCGTTGATAGCCGAAAGACAAGGGGGTACATGCACTAATCGGTTTTTGTCCAAATTGTTGAGTGTTATGTGCCTTATGTCCAAGGCTTGATACAAAACTACTATCGAGCCGTAGGTCTCACTGGAAGCAGCCTCTCTATTCCTATGGGATAGAGGTAAGGTTGTCTACATCTTACCCTACTCAGACCCTACCTTAGCTTTGCTATTGGTGTGATTTACTGAGTATGATGATGATGATGATGTTTTAAAGTTATATTTTTAATCAATTTATTTATCATTTAGTTTTATTTAGCTATAACTTGTGTTCATTAAATTTAAAAAAAAAATTAAATACGTAGTTGTGTTTGTTTTATTCTCAAATTTCTGATATAAGTTTTATCAGAAAAGAGAGTTGCATTCAAAATAATGTTTTAACTGGTGTTGTAAACTATATTGAGTACCTGTAACAATATGAATAGAATCGATAGCGAACTAACAAATCGAAACTAGTATCGGTATTCATTTTAATGGTATCCGATCAAAGTAAACGAGTGTCGATATCCTTTTTGACATATCACGACTTTATTTTTTAGGTTATATTAGATAACTTTTGTGTAGTTAAACCATTGTAAACAAACTCTTTATTTTATATAACTTAGCAGAATCGTAGCGCCCAAAACATCGCTAGGGTACCAATATTGTTTCAATACGTGTGGTTTCAATATTTTTTTTAGGTACTAAAGAAGCACCAAGTTAATCCGGAGATTAGCTTGTGGTTAATGCCTTGTCCAAATAAGGCTAATCTTCTTCTAAACTCGATAAACAGCACGTCGATCCTGTAAAACAATCAACACACCGTGAAGCTCGTTACAAGGAGGAGGATAGGGGGATTCTCCTTGTAACCACCCCCGACGTGAGAATAAGAACTTGCTTTGAGGATAAAAGTGTGTGTATTAAGTGAGAGAGCAAAAGAGCCGTCCTTAAACCTGGAGGTGAAGTTCTCTATTTATAGCCGAGGTGATTTGTGAAGGAGATGGGCTGATGGGCCTTGGTCCTGAGATCGACAACAAGGAATATCCATTCTGCTTCCTCTGCCATGACCGTTAGTGATTTTACGCGAGAGGGTAGTTGGCGCACGCTGAATGGAAGTGAAGATCATGGGGCAGTGGTCGGCGCAAGCTGATTGGTGCCACGTATGTGTCCTTGTGTACTCTTGTCTCTTACACGATTGTTTATCGTGCACCATGATCAAATACAACCTGTTGAGCGCCTATTGGCCCACTGTTCTGCCACTCGTACTTTTTGTACTTATCCAATGTTTCCCTGCGCTTCTTGCCCCACGCGACTTGGGTACATCCGTGCAGTCGGCCCAAGTTCAAGGAAGCCAGGTCTTTTGTTAAAGGAACTAAGTGTCAGAATTGATTTTATCCTGGTCCTGACCTTGCGCGCGACTTGGGACACACCCTTGTAGTCGGCGCGAGGTCGGGAAAGTCACCATTTTGGCTTACTTTGGGTATGGTCTCGTGGGTAACCTGAGATTAACTTATGTGATCGGTGCATGATTTAGAACCATACCCCTTCAAGCCCCCCCAGTCCAGTGCTCCTTCCATGCGTGAGGCAACTGGTTAGAGCCTTGGACTTAGAAATAAAGATTAAGTGTCTGCAGTTTGATTTGGGGTGCCGGACATCAGCGTGTGCGCTAGGGAGCTGGCACGCGTGTTGTTGTCTTGCTGCTTACACAACGTAGCTATCTAGCTTCCTACTGAAGTTATCTCTCATTTTTGCATGGCAAAACTGCGTAATTTGAAAAAAGAGCGTCTCCTAATATGTTGGTGGTGAAAGCGATGTGTGATGTGTCTGCTGACACAGTGAGGAGCATGTTGTCACTATGTCAGCGTGCCTGAAGGGATATGGTCCCAAAAACCTTGCACAGGCGCATAGGACCATACCACAACCTTATTCCAAAAAACATCTTAAACAAGACCCTGCGCGGCCGCGCAGCGGTCCTAAACAGGATTTGGAAAGAAACAGTTCAATAATGAAGTATGGTCCCCAAAACCTTGCGCAGAAGACCATACCATAGTCTCACTTCTAGAACATCTTTAGCAAGACCGTGCGCGGCTGCGCAGTGGTCCCAAACAAGTTATGGAAGAAAACAGTCTTCGATAAACACGCGCCAGAAGAAAGGAGAAACAAATATTCAACTAACACCCTTGCGCAGGCCCGCGCAAGGGAACAGTTATACTTGAAGATAAAATCCTAAACACCTCCGCGCGTCTGAAATCGCGACTTGAATAAAAGTATCTTTTCTGTTACAACAAGATGGACACGTGGCAAGGGAATAACGGTTTACAACTGTAGATCTTCTAGAAGCCTTAGATGCTTATCGTGCACAGCCATTCGGCTATAACTGAAGATGACGTGGCATAATCTTAGACGCTCATCTAAATCACGATGATGGCTATAACTTGGAGAAGGGTCTACCCAAAACCGCTTTCCACGTGGCAACTCCCCAACCGTTGATCAAGACCCACGATCCATGTGCGAAGATTAACGGAAGGAAAAATAACTACTAAACGGAAAAGCACTTTCCGTTACTTTCTCCGTTGCACCAATTTCCCGCCAAAACCGGCTATAAATAAGACGTTGCAGGTATGATCTCACAAGTTACTTCCACTTCACTCTCACTTTACTACTGCTTCTTCTTCCTCGAGATTACTATACTTATTCTCACGCCGGAGGGTGGTCACGGAGAGAACCCCATTTCTCCCCGTGGCGAGTCTAACGGCTTTCTGTTTTGCAGTGATCACCGGAGAAAGAACTCAGCCAAACCCCCGAATTAACGAGAGGATTAACCCTTTTATGCAGAGACTATACCCCTGATCTGATTGATTCCGGTTAATTCAGATCATTGTTTCTTCATTGGCGCCCACCGATTCTTCAATTTTCATTCTCATCTTCTCGTTTGATTCATCTCTTCTCATTTTCTGTTTCCTATGGCAGAAGTTCCGTCAAATTACCCGTCAAGTCCTTAATCTGTAAACAGGGACGATCCAGCTCGTGCTTTTCAGGTGGACGGAATCGTGGGGAAATCATGTAGCAACAACAAATTTCATCATGAGGAACACAGACCTGTTACCTCAGAAGTTCAATCTGGAACTCAGAATAGTCCAGATCTACTTCCGGAGGAAACTCCGTTTCATTGGTTTACCAAATTCCAAAATGCCGTGAACGAAAGTTTTGCAAAAGAACGTGTTACCCAGGTGCGATGTCCAGAGGGCCTTATTACGACTTATCGACTCTACCGACCAAAGTCACAGAGGTACACCCTCAGTCCAGCACCAGATGCGAATTCCTCTATTTCAGATCTGGGTACCAGGAGTCTCAGGCAGAACACAAATCCCAGGAGAAATTCGATAGTACAGCGTTGGGCCCATGTCCATTACAACAGTGGGACACCCAGCTCAATGATGGAAAATGTCTGAAAACACTCAGTTATACGATGCAAAATGTGGAAGACGACCACAACAACCCAAAAATCAGTACGGAACAAACGTACATGGTGCAAGGCGGACCCTCGCGCAAACAGAACAACAAACGGAGCCACAGTCAACACTGGTGTGAACAACAAGTAATCTTCCCCGTCGTACCAGGGTCCTCAAGAAGAACGACCGGTCATCATAACTGGTATCTTCGGTCATTACCATACTAATTACATGTTCATTGATCCGGGTAGTTCTATGGATATTATTTACGAACAATGTTTTAAACAATTAGACCCGGAGGACAAGGCGCGCTTGAAACCAGTCGATTTCCCTTTAACTGGTTTATGCAATGAAGCCGTCTTTCCGCTGGGTCAAATCTCCTTTCCTGTAACACTCTCGGATGGAGAGCACTCGCGCACTGTTACAGTCAATTTCATGGTTATGTCAGGTACATCACGCCATGATGTACTACTGGGAAATCGTTCACAAAGGGAGTTTAGCATGATTACCTCCATACCACATGCTGCTTGTAATTTGCCGATAGAAACCGGAGTAGCAATTTTATATTCAAGCAAAGAAGTGATGTATGTAGACGACGAGCCACCAGTAAAGGCCGCAAAGTCATCTCCATCTAATGAACCAGAGAAATGGGTACTCAACAATGAATACCCTGAGCAAACCATTCTACTAGGGCACGCCATCTCACCCGCAATCCACGCAAGATTAAAAGAACTTCTATCTGAGAATATGAATATTTTCGCATGGTCCCCAACAGACATGACCGGCGTGCTAAGAGAAATAACGGAACATTGCTTGAATGTTCGACCTTACGCAGAACCAGTAGCACAAGGAAAGCGCAACCTTGGTCCGGAAAAGTCTCGCGCAATGAATGAGCAAGTAGCTGCATTACTTCAGGCTGGGATTCTGCACGAAGTTCGATATCAAACCTGGGTAGCTAACCCAGTAATGGTGCAGAAGCACAACGGTGGGTGGCGCATGTGTGTTGCTTTCAAGGATCTCAACAAAGCCTGCCCAAAAGACTGTTACGCCCTCCTAGAGATAGACAAGAAGGTGGATTCCTTAGCATCCTTCCACTGGAAATGCTTCTTAGATTGTTACAAAGGATATCACCAAGTACAAATGAAGGAAGAAGACGAAGACAAGAAAGCTTTCCGCACGAAAAAAAGGTATATTTTGTTATACAAAAATTCCTTTTGGTCTCCGTAACGCGGGAGCCACTTACCAACGCCTAATGGATAGAGTCTTCGGGGAAGAAATCAGCGTAACCGTGGAAGTCTATATGGACGACCCTGTCATCATGAGTCGCGAAGAAGAATCAATGCTCACAAACATCCAGCGTACTTTCGACTCTCTACGCAGAGTCAACCTAAAACTGAACCCTGTAAAGTGTTCGTTCGGAATGGAAGAAGGCAAATTCTTAGGATCTATCGTAACCAAAGATGGTTTCAAAGTCAATCCAGAAAAGGTAGAGGCTATTCAGCTCATGCCGTCACCAGCATCTATCAAAGAGATGCAACGTCTAGCAGGTCAGCTAGCGGCGCTCAACCGATTTTTAGCAAATCATGCTGCCAAATCATATCCATTCATCAGCACATTACGCAACTGCATAAAGAAGAGCCAATTTCAATGGACTCCGGAGGCAGAAAAAGCTTTCCAGCAAATGAAAGAATGCTTAATTCAACTACCTACTTTAACAGCTCCGCAAAAAGAAGAACCATTAATCTTATACCTCTCCGCATCAGAGGTAGCAGTTGGCGCAGTGTTGATGGTCGAAAGGGACGGAGTCCAAACTCTAATTTATTACATCAGCAAAATGTTGACCGGTCCAGAAACGCGCTATTCCATCATGGAAAAACTTGTTCTCGCGCTAGTTCACGCATCACGCAGATTGCGAAGGTATCTTGTCCAAACCAGACGTCGCGGGCATATTAGCTAAATGGGCCATTGAACTGGGCGGATATAACATTCTGTACAAGCCGCGCCCAGCTATCAAGGGCCAAGTCCTAGCAGATTTTGTTACTGAAGTTCCCGTCGATAAGATCCAGAAATGCGAAGCCATACAAAATCCTACCCCAGTCTTCGACGACAGGGTCTGGATCCTAGATACAGATGGTGCTTCCAACGATGACGGCGCAGGAGCTGGTCTCCGCCTAGTTAGCCCCCACAACCACGAACTTACCTACGCCATTCGGCTAGATTTCAAAAGCACCAACAACGAAGCGGAGTATGAGACATTCCTCGCAGGTCTCCTCCTAGCACTCAAAATGGGGGCAAAAAATGTTGAAGCACATGTCGATTCCAAGTTGGTAGCCGAACAAATCAATGGTCGCTACGATGCAAAAGGCGAAGCAATGGCCTTATATCTCGAGCAGGCAAGAAAACTGATCAGTCGGCTTCAGACCTTCAAAATAATCCACATTAACAGAAGCGAGAACAAGCATACGGATGTGCTAAGTAAGCTAGCCGCTACAAGCTTCAAGCACCTGGCAAAAGAGGTCCGCATTAAAGTTCTCTCAAACCCATCCGTTCCTCTAAGACACGTGAACGTGATAGAAGTTGGGAATCCATCTTGGATGTCCCCAATTATTATGTATTTAAAACATGTAACTCTTCCGGAGGGGAAAACAGAAGCAAGAAAAATTCAACACAAAGCGTTAAATTATGAGATGGCGGATGGAATGTTGTATCACAAGTCTTACATGGGTCCTCTCCTAAGATGCGTAGACAAGCATGACGCGCAGTATCTGGTCTGGGAAATCCATGAAGGACTATGCGGAGTCCATGTTGGCCCACACATAGTAGTAGCAAAAAACATGAGTGCAGGCTATTACTGGCCCAATATGCATTTGGACGCTGTAGAGATCTTGTGCAAGTGTACATCATGCCAACGTCATGCTCTAAAAACACTTCGCCCAAAGAACCCGTTGGTTCCAGTAACCGCAACGTGGCCTTTCCAACAATGGGGAATTGACCTAGTAGGTCCTTTTCCCGACGCACCGGGCGCAGTAAAATTTATAATAGTTGCCGTGGATTACTTCACCAAGTGGGTAGAAGCCAAATCCCTAGCATCACACACCGTAATGGTAATCAGAAAATTCATCTGGGAACATATCATCTGCCGGTTCGGATTGCCATTGCGCATTATCACAGACAATGGTACCAATTTTGCGTCTGACGATCTACAAAAGTGGATGAAAGAAATGCGCATCGAACATAGTTTCGCCTCTGTGGCGTACCCACAGGCAAACGGGAAAGTCGAAAGCGTCAACAAGCAGATTGCAGATGGCATTAAAGCAAGGTTGGGAACCGCAAGAAGGGGGTGGGTTGATGAACTCCCAAGTATCCTATGGGCTCACCACACTATGTCTAAGATTAGCACGAGGGAAACACAATTTAGCCTCGTTTACGGCTCCGAAGCAGTAATTCCGGCGGAAATCGGCCTCCCGTCACCTCGGATGCTAGCCATGGAAAAAAAAACAATGAACATGAGCGCAGGCTTGACCTGGACCTCCTCGAGGAGAGACGTGAAAATGTAGCCATTAATACAGTTATTTGCGCAGCAGTGCAATAACAAAGTTGTGCAATAGCACATTAACAAAGTTGTACGACGACACATTAACACAGTTACTTGCGCGGCAACACAATAACAAAGTGTGCAACAGTACAATAACAAAATGAGTGCCGGCACTGATGCAGCAGCACAATACAGTATTGGCGCAACAAGGACCAGCAAAAACCGGATTCAACATCCCAAACAAAACTAGCTGGGACAACCTTCACACAAGTCGTATAATCATACACTAAGGTCTTCACCACATCAGGAGGCGGACATAATTGTACATCCTTGATAACCGTCAAGGAAACAGCCGTATCCACGCGCACACAATTTCCATGGCGCATAGCTAGTCAACATCACAAACTTTTTTTGCTTTGCGGCAAGCAAACCTTGCTGCTCAAACAGCAAAAAGCAAAGAGCGCACACCTCATTTTATATAGTCCAGTGCTCCACCTACTTGCGTAGAGGCAACACTGGAGTGAGGGGACTTGAAGGGGTATGGTCCCAAAAACCTTGCGCAGCCGCATAGGACCATACCACAACCTTATTCCAAAAAAACATCTTAAACAAGACCCTGCGTGGCCGCGAAGCGGTCCTAAGCATGATTTGGAAAGAAACAGTTCAATAATGAAGTATGGTCCCCAAAACCTTGCGCAGAAGACCATACCATAGCCTCACTTCTCGAACATCTTTAACAAGATCGTGCGCAGTTGCGCAGTGGTCCCAAACAAGTTATGGAAGAAAACAGTCTTCGATAAACACGCGCCGGAAGAAAGGAGAAACAAACATTTAACTAACACCCTTGCGTAGGCCCGCGTAAAGGAACAGTTAGACTTGAAGATCAAATCCTAAACATCTCCGCGTATCTAAAATCAAGACTTGAATAAAAGTATCTTTTATGTTACAACAAGATGGACACGTGGCAAGGGCATAACGGTTTACAGCTGTAGATCTTCTAGAAGCCTTAGATGCTCATCGTGCACAGCCATTCGGTTATAAATGAAGATGACGTGGCATAATCTTAGACGCTCATCTAAATCACGATGATGGCACTAACTTGGAAAAGGGTCTACCCAAAACCGCTTTCCACGTGGCAACTCCCCAACTGTTGATCAAGACCCACGATCCGTGTGCGAAGATTAACAGAAGGAAAAATAACCGCCAAACGGAAAAGCACTTTCTGTTACTTTCTCCGTCGCACCAATTTCCCGCCAAAACCGGCTACAAATAAGACGTTGCAGGTATGATCTCAAAAGTTACTTCCACTTCACTATCACTTTACTACTTCTTCTTCCTCGAGATCATTGTACTTATTCTCACGCCGAGGGTGGTCACGGAGAGAACCCCATTTCTCCCCGTGGCGAGTCTAACGGCTTTTTGTTAGAAGGAACTCAGCCAAACCCCCGAATCAACGAGAGGATTAACCTTTTTATGCAGAGACTATACCCCTGATCTGATTGATTCCGGTCAATTCAGATCATTGTTTCTTCAGCGTTGTTTCGTCTTATGTCAGGCGAGTGGGCTTCACGCGCGTGTGACAATTGCCACTCCGGTTTTGCCGCCTGACGTGTTGATCTCTGATTGGGCACGCACTGCAAGTTGTTCGACAGAGTTACCCATCACATTAATTGTGATGAGTATAAATAGGGGGAGGCAACCGGGGGATGGTGCATGTGCGTAGATTACAAGAATCTTAACAAAGCATGCCCCAAAGACTGCTATTCTCTTCCGGAGATAGACAAGAAGATCGATTCTCTCACGCCATTTAGATGGAAATGCTTTCTTGATTGTTACAAGGGCTACCACCAAGTGCAAATAGCCCTAAAAGATGAAGACAAAACCGCATTTTGCACAGAGATGGGTATCTTTTGTTATACCAAGATGTCGTTCGGCCTGCGCAACTTAACAGCGGTTAATGGATCAAACCTTCGGAGATGACATTGGGAAACATGTCGAAGTATACATTGACGATTTGGTAATCATGAGTCTGGAAGAAGATCAGATGTTGAAAGACATCGAGAAAACCTTCAAATCATTGCGCAACTTCAACATGAAGCTCAACTTGAGCAAGTGTACGTTCGGAATGGAGGAAGGTAAGTTTTTAGGATTTATGGTAACAAAAGTTGGATTCAAAGTGAACCCTGAGAAGGTACAAGCCATTGAGAGAATGTCGTCTCCTAGCAGTATCAAGGAAATGCAACGGTTGGCCGGCCGGCTGGGCGCGCTGAACCGCTTCTGGTCAATCCATGCGGCAAAGTCTTTTCCTTTCATCAGCACAATGCACAACTGAGTAAAGAAAAATGAGTTTCAACGGATATCGAAGGCTGAGAATGCTTTTAAGGAAATGAAGGAGTGCCTCATTCAGTTGCCAACATTAACCACCCCGCGCGTAAAAGAACCACTGGTGCTCTACCTGTCGGTTCTGATAAAGCCGTGGGCGCGGTGCTATTGGTGGATAGAGAGGGGTTCAAACTCCAATTTATTATGTTATTTGGGTGCTCACTGATCCTGAAACAAGTTACTCAATCATGGAAAAGTTGGTGCTAGCTTTGGTCCATGCATCACGAAGGTTGCGTAGGTACTTCACTGGCCATGTCGTTAATGTTTTAATAAACTATCACATCGGTACCATTTTACAAAAGCCAGGGATCTCGGGGAGACTTGCAAAGTGAGCAATCGAACTGGGTGGCCATAACATCGTGCATAAACAACGTCTAGCAATTAAAGGGCAGATCCTGGCAGACTTTGCCACAAAGGTCCCAGTGGACAAGGTCCACGAATGTGAAATACTTGAAAACCCTGCGCCGAAGCCATCAGAAGAGCTATGGTTGTTTTACACAGATGGAACTTCTAATGAAAACGACACAGGTGCAGGTTTAAGGTTAGTCAGCCTGGAAAAGCATGAGTTCACATATACAATCCGGCTGGACTTCAAAAACACAAATAACGAGGCGGAGTATGAAGCGTTCTTGGCGGGGTTGTGCTTAGCAATCAAGATGGGCGCAGGGAATCTGCAAGCGCATGTTGACTCCGTACTAGTCGCGAGGGAAATTAACGGCTTGTGTGACACGAAGGGAGAAACCATGGTACTCTATCTTGAACAGGTGATCGGAGTGTCGCGCCCCGGTCAAATATAATATTTATAATACCCGATTTACCCTTAACTATGAGTTAGTGGTAGTACGGGGTCGATCCACAAAGAGTTTGTGGTTTGTGTACGGACAAGATTTATTATATTGGTTTGTCACTATTATGAAGCTTGCAAATGATTTAATTCAATGTTTGTTTGAGAAAGAGTGTCGGAATAGACCGATGAATTTTATGCTAAAATGATTAACTACTAAAACCTTAATGATTACACGAAACTTGGTTGATGGTTTTAAAACAATACTTGGAACATGGTTCACACCCGGTTCGATAATCGTAAGTCCTAGGGCTACTACACAGTTTAAATTGATTTAGTTGAATTAATTGATTAACAAATTTAGTTTCATGTGGCTTTGGTGCCAAAAGCTTTCGACGTTACAAAGAATGGACCACGGCGCACTTCTTTACCAAGAACATGTAAATCCTAACTTAAGATAAAGCATAATTGCACATCACTATCTCTCAAAGTCAAATTTTATAATCATTCAACAATTTACGAATTCAAAACAAATGCAAGACAATTATAAAAAGTTTCAAATACTTTAAACATAACTTGTCATAAAATCAACTAAACATAAATGTATAAAACCTAGAAATCTTACAAAATCTACACCGGGGTGAAACCCGAAGAGACTAACCGCTCATGGTAAACGGAATATGATCACTGGATGATTGAAGCTCGAACACGAACATCTTGGAACCTTGAAGATGATTATGATGAGGGTTAGGGTTTGTGGTGGATGATGGAAGTGATGGATGATGGTGAAATTGGTGTAGGATGATGATTTTGGATGATTCAGATTGATGGATGTGATTAGGATTGATGGAAGATGAAGGTGATAGTGTTCTTAGCTCGAAGGTGCGGTTTAAAAGTTTAAAATTGTGTAATTCCCCGCAAATACCCAAAACTCATGATATAACCCATTACCCACATTCAAAATTGGAAAATTCACGTTTGTAATTAGGTGTGGGCGTCGCCAACGACCCACTAGCTTGTCGCCGACGACCTCTGGTTAGTCAAAAACATCCAGACGCCCGAAATGACTTCCTACAAGCAATTCTGGCCGACAAGAACATCTAAGGGGCGTCGCCGATGGCCTTGTATGGCATCGGCGACGGCCTCTCCAATCTTGGTTTTCTGTTTTCTTCGTTACACGTTCCCGGTTCATCCATTTTTCGTCCCGATGATCCGTAAAGATTTGGATATGCTTCTTAAACTATGTTAACTTGTAAAAACACAAATCATATCAAAGTAGGCAATTCAAAACTCAAGTTTATGTAAAAATGCAAACTTAAATACAAATAGGCACCGGTTTTCGACCACGCATCACATCCCCACACTTGTCTTTTGCTTGCTCTCAAGCAAATATGTTTTTCACTTTCACGTGGGTCAAACGAAAGATATACTTCCCAAACTTGTACGTGTATTTTAACCCAAGTTTAGAAAACTAGAAAACGTTTGTATGCACGTTTTGAAATACGTTTGTTTGAAAAACCGGTATCTTTAGTATAAACCGTTCGTAAACCATTTGAGTTTATTGAAAATCACAAATCATTTATGTGAGTTAAAACCTGTTTGTAGCATGGTTTAGAAATATAAAATTGTTGTTCATGGAAAACCTTGTATGTTTTTACAAAATCTGCATGTCTTTCCACCCTGAAAACATTAATAAAAATGTTAAACCGTAAAAAGGTGGGGTTATGAACTCACCTTGATATCCTTGTGCAATGCTAGCTAAATGTGCATCCATAATGTCGTTTCCAAACGTGACTTGCTAGCGTGTAATCTAAGACATTCCTAAAACGGAATAACTTATAAGTTTCTACTAAACGATGTAGTTAAACTACGAGTCACCGAGCTCTACCGAATCGCTAACCGAACGATCCAATGGTAAGTCATTAACTTGAAGAAACGAAAAAGATATCTTTGTTAAGTTTCATCTATGTCTTGGTGATAATTTGTAATTCTTGGAAAACACTTAGCTTCCGAAAAGTATAACATACGTATATATTCATATAAAAATATAAATTACATTTACGGTATCTTATTAGTCGTTCTGTGACACCCGGTTATTTAGGCTGTACCGTACAAATGTGACATGTGTCATGAATAAATAAAAAGGCTGTATTTGACTGATATTGATATTTATATGTGATATTGGATGTGTTGGTAAATCCAAACATTGATAAAAATTATGTTGGCAACAATAAGATAAACGCTTATCGCGTAACGAATAAAATGCGAAACGAACGTCGGTGACCACCCGATCAATGCTAAAATCCTTAAAATAGTCTGTGATGATTAGAATGGTAATTTTAATCATGTCTGGAAGGAAAAATAAATTAAAACGCTAAGAAACTCTATTTTTCAGGTTTGAGCGCGTACCGCGTGATACTGCGCATATCCGACAAAATACTGTCAACGCAGCCAGTCAAGGCAACTGGTAATTATTTCAGTAATATTTTAGTGAGATTATATTTATAGAATGATAAAAATAATTTAAAACGCATTAAACGGGATTAAAACGCTAGATAAAATACCCGGTATCTAGTAAAATACCAGTTTTTAACCAAGATTATATATATAAATGCATATGTATACGAATATATATGTGTATATAGGGACAAGTGTTGGCTAGAGAATTCTTTCTCTCTCCTCTTTCACACACTCATTGGCCATGAAGGAGGTGGGTGATGATTATGCATGCAAGAATCTTATAATATCTTTCATTTACCAAGAAAACCATTTGAAATCAAACAACTCTCTCTCTCTCTCTTTCTCTCTCTCTCTCACTACAACTCGGCCGAACACCCTCTTACCATCTCCATTTTTGAATTTTAACCTTGTTCTTGAGAATTAAAGCCATTCCAAGTTAGTTTTAAGCTCATTTGAAGGTCTAAAAGTGATTACAAGGTGTTTTGAACAACAATCAAGCTCCATATCATCAATCTTTACTAAAAATCATTCAAAATCTTGAAGGTATAAAACTTACTTTAAAAACCTTGTTTTTGATTGTTGATGATCTTGATGTTGATGGAAGTTTCTCTTGTTCTTGGATTTAAACATTAACTTGAAACTAAAAACAAATAAGTTTTTGAATAAAATAAAAATGGATGTATGTGTGTGTGTGTGTGTGCATGTGGCCATGAGTATTATATATACATGTATGTATGAAGTTGAGCTTTGATTTTTGATTGATACATGTTTGATTGATTTTTGGAAATTAATGCATGAATGATTCAAAAAGGGGATTTTTGATTTGAAATGGGTTCATGAATATGTGAAACGTAAATTTTTGAATCATGTGTATATACATATATATGGCCATATATGTATGTGTATATATGCATGCATGTGAAATTTTATTGATTAAATCTTAAATGTGTAAGAATATAAGTATATATATATATGTCTTGCATTTATGATGAAATGATGATCATATGAAGATGATGATGTTCTTGAATGTTTGAACATGAGTTAAATGCATGATAGATATAATTTAGTTCATGCATGTTGATGATGATGTGAATTGAATGCATTAGATGCTTGTACTTAAGCATGCATGTGGATGAATGATCATGAAATGATGATTTATGTAAGGTATGATGAAGATGGATTTCAATCAGGCCCTAAACACTAAAAATAATAATATTTGAAGTGTTAAAATAGCATGAAACTTTGTCATAAAGTTTGCTAGCTTTGCATGTTGTACTTGGTGCTTTATGTGTTGTAAAATACGTGAAATCGCATGATTTATGTGACTTACACGAAAACAGCACTAATCTCATTATAATCATCATTTTAATCAGTAAATAACATGCATTGTGTTAAAATATCAAGTCATTTCGAGTTAGGATGGTTATGGTAACGTTTAACGCAAAACCATGCGGTAAAACGGTTAAAAATCGGCTTTTTGAAGGATTTTTATAAAACTATTTTAGATCAGTAAGTAAACTGATATTTGTAGTTTAAATATAAGTATTTTAACTAATTTTAAGTTTACTTGGTGTTTGGTTAGTCATACTTGACTTCCGACGCCCGAAAACGTTACCGAATCACTAAAATACGCATTTTACAATGTACACTAGCATGAGTTATTTATGGGTGAACCTTATGTGTTAAAATGTGTTATGTGATTTAGATATGTGTATATGATAATGTGTTAAGTGTTGACATGATAGCGGGAAATTTAGACTATGCATGTACACTTGTGCGCTTAAAGCGGTAGAATCGGTAAAATCGCGTTAAATGTGTAACTTGTGTGTCGAGCATGAAAATTGATACATATAAGTTATTTTATGTATGTATGCTTTAAAAATGACAAAATAAATAAGTTAACGAGATTTCGCCTGTGACAACCCGAAATTTCTAGGGCTTTCCTCTATGCATTGCGTGTTTGCAACTCTGCTTTCTTAATTCGTTGACGTTGTAACTCGAGCTTGATGTACGAATAATTAAAGTATCGTTTGGGTTGATGGTTAGTGAAAACGTAAGTATTATACAATGTTAGATGTAATGTAATGTAATTGGATCCAGTTACATTTGGGCCGCACGTCATTGGGAAGAGGCACACACGCGAACATTGGCGGCAAGTCAACAATCACCTCACTCATGGCCGACATAATTGGATGCACATGATTTATTTGAAAGAAAAGCATAATCATTCTCATTCATTCTAACATCATCATCATCACAAGACTTTGGGCCGGCCTTGTTGCTGCCATTTAATCACGCACACACATTTAATTGGATCACAAGCATGTATAGTTGAAGTAAAGCCCAAACGAATTGGGAAGTTGGGCCCATGACCATTAAACTCAACCGGACCCAAAGTTACATTGGTGTTCGCATATAGGTTCTAGAGTCATACGTATCAAACTCAAAATGCAAACCTTACAAACCCTAATAATTACTTCATTCCTGGAAGCATCGACAGCCCCTCTCTTCGATTGAAGCCACTTTCTTGGCCCTAGCACTTCCTTTTACATCTTGAAACAGGTTGGTATGATCGTCACGTGTTCATACAATTTTCTGTCGAGTTTGTATGTGTATGTTCTGGATTATTTGTGTTACAATTCATACAAGGAATAATATGGTTTGGAATATTATCGAAATAGTATATGAAATATTGTTTACATATTGTTGGTTCATTGATTGTTCATGGTAAATTACTGTTCATGATATGTACTAAGTGGGCCGATGGATTGTTCCTTATTATTGAGCAGTATGGGTTGAGGTGTCAAAATATGTGAATGTATAATTCAATTTTATGATCACGAATAGTAATTAAGCATTGAAACAAAACTTGTTTTAATCTGATTATTTATAAGCATGTAAATTAATTCTTGCAAGGATAATGGTAATCATTAGATGATGGCTAGGGTTTTGTGAGTAATCTGATCATGTGCACTATAATATCAAATTGATAAGGATTGCAAGACTTTTGAATGAGTTGTCAGATCCACTAAATTGAGTAGGTCCAATGAGCATTTAGAATGCATGTAGTTGTTGCCCAAGTCTACACGTGATTGTATGATTAGCATGTATATATATATTTGAATAAATGTTGCAATCATCAACTGACATGAGGAACTTCTAAGATGAGTTGATCTAGGTTAAAGTAGGCTAGTAAATGGATGTATATGAGTTAGAAATACTCATGGTTATTTGTGTTAAATGATTTTGTTGATTGACTAGAGGAACAATTGTGAGGTTTGGTCACGAGTTTTGCTAGATGATAATGGTTATATGTTTAATCCAGATTATATTATGGTTAAAGTTCGTGAATCTTAGTTGACAACTAATTTATTAGGATGTTTTGAATGTGAATCAGATTGCTAATTTCTTAATATTGGTTTGTATAAGACTCGATTGCCTGTTTGACACTCACTTATTAAACCATAACCTTATATCCTGAATTTGGGCCGAAGGCCTTATTGGACCACACCAAAACATCAGTCCACTTCCTCAGGATTTGGGCCCTTTTGTGAAGTAAACGGTAGCAACAAATTAGGCTGCACACTCGGGTGGTCCTGGGGTCCACCTGGGCCGAAGATCCAGCTTCAGCTGAGTGGGCTTCGGGCTGACTTAGTTGGTTCGCACGAGGGTTAAAGGTCCACGAGAAATATGTGTTCGGTTTGGGTTTGGACTCGATACATTGGGTCGGGTAGGGTGTTAACTGTTGGTCTATATATATCTGATTGGGCTGCACTAGTCTTGACAAAACAGTATACATGTACTTTATAAGTTGGATTTATGGGCCGAAGCATTAGTGTACATGGACTTGATTAACAGTGTTGGATTATATGTATATTCGTAGTAGGCCGGAACGGGTTTAGGTGGTTAACCATGGGTCATGAAAATGTAGCCTGAACTCGCGTATTTGCTAGGTGATTTCATGATATCAATCGACTTGTTATGTTGCATGATTTCCTATCACAACTTGCATGGTTTCTTGGATGTGAATTGAACCATCTGTCATGTATTTTGGTGTAGCTTGTTATGACATACATGATGGTTACCTGTTTGGTTGTTTATTGCTTAAGCAATACGTGTGACTAAATATGTGAATTGTGAATTCAGGAGATTGACTGTCTCTGGTAACCACAATAGAATTTGATTGATCAACTGTTTAACGAGCATTAAATCTAACCGAGCAAACCAAGGTGAGTTCACTACACTCGAGCATGCGTCCCAGTGGTTGGGGACAGTCAGTGGGTATCCTGTGGAGGGATAAGTCTTTTGGGTAAAAACGGGTATATTGGTTAATATTCTCACCTATCATTCTTGTAAGTCCCTTATTATGTTACCTGGAGGGTAACGGGTATTAGGTGGTAGCGCTACTTAGGTTTGGCACCCTCACACCGCTCCTAGAGAGGACGGATGTGAACTAATGACCCAGTCGTGGCCCAGTACTAGATAGGAGTACGTGGGAAGGGCAGTCATGTATTTCAGGAGCCGTCTTGTTCGGAATTGAGATATTAACAATATTACTTGCATTGGTTATTGAACTGTTTCACATACAACTGGTAACAAACGTTTTCTAAAACTGTGAACTCGCCAGCTTTGTCTGATACACTTGTTACATGCTCGCAGGTCGTTAGGTACTTGGGAACAGGAACTTGCTGGCTGGAGGGCGTGAGTGGTCATGGTTGCATTGATGAGTTTATTTATCAAACATTTATTTACTATGGTTGTTTGGAAAGTATTTACATTATGTTACGTTAACGCTTCCGCTGAACTTGATGATTTTCGAATTACTTATGTTTGGATTTTATTACTATTAAATGATGAAACTTTATTTTAAACTTATAGATTCAATGTAATTGGTGGCTCATTACTAGTGGTCACACGCCTAACAGGGATACTCCCTAAGTGGTAATTTGAGGGTGTGACAGTTTGGTATCAGAGCCACTGGTTATAGTGAACTTGGTTTTAAAACGTTTTTATAAAACCAGACTATAACCGAACAGATTCAAAATCGACCATGACACTCAGCTCCAGATTGCAAGGTTCGTCTTTCTCATTGATTGCTTACATTACATGGCTAGTACACATTTGTTTATGTTGTAGCAAACGGACACACATTTGTCACCATAGTATGATTACATGAATTGCTTGCTTACATTATGATGCATTGCTAGTATGTCACAGTCTTGGGATTTCTATGATATTATCGCTTTGATAACCTCTGTTTGGCACTCGAGTTTGGAGAACCATTCGACATGAGTTAGGAGGAACTGAGATGAGCATGCAAATCACAATATTATTGTGGGTGCACACATAATAATAATGTGGGGTGCATGTGAGTCCCAGTGAGGCTTAACAAGTGAAAAAGGGGGTTCCGTTCCGTTATTTGGTTGATGTGAAACACAATAGTCTATAGGAGTCATACCAGTGATTGTCTCCTACTTGAATGTGATCTTTTCACTTCCCTCTGAAATCTTTCGAATCTCGATGTAATTGAGCATTACCTGAACAGCCATCCGAATGCCTAGCGAACTGTGTGGCATGTTAGATGCCAGTACGAACGTCCCTGAGTTAGATGTCTCAGCATCGAGTGATTGGTCTATACCTTTCTCACTTCCTTTCGTTTGCTGGAACTCAACGTATTGACGTCTTGGATCCCGAAGCGCGATCACTTCTGTAACACCCTAGCAACATACCGTGTATTACTAAATCTGTAAGATCGATGGACAATAGGATGAGCGTAGTACTTTACCGGTCCCAGTATTTGGACGACCCTAACTATCGGCAACGAACACCAACACATCGACCCCAACCGAATTCTTAACCCTAGTCAACAACTCATGGGAGTCAACTCTTACGAATCAATCGGGACATAAGCGATGACAACGGATAATAGTGTGGAAAGTGTGACTACCAGCACAGGGAGTAGCGCGATAGGACGTGGCACAAAATTCGAAAAGGTGAACTTAGTTGGTGAAAGATCGTCGGGCTTCATTTCAAGCAACGGCGTTAGAGGCAACAGTCATGGCAACATTAAGGTACTTGTAATCGTAGCCTACAGTATGGAAATGAAGGTGCCTACGGCATGGATTGGCCGTTGATAATTCAAGACAACAACCAAAGGGATGACGACAGTACTGAAGATCCTTGTAGGAAAACAACAACACTGGAAATGATGTTCATGGAAGGGCATATAGGATTGGCGTAGGCGACGTCAGGCAATATCGCAGCACGATAACTTGTATGGTAGCTAACCGCTTCGTCTCTCTTCTGTTTGACCCTGATGTTTCCTGAAACCGAACCTGTCGTGGAATCGACAGATGGCAGGTCAATTGAAATCTCATGTGTTCGATTAAATGCAAACTCGACCTTGTGGGACAAGTGTTCGACATCGACCTTCCTTTTACTATCTTTAATGGTTTCGACGCAGTAGTTAGTGTGGGTTGGTTATCCGGATATCGCACAAACGCACCCTGAGAGAAGCAAGTTAGCGTCGCTATATGCTCAGACGTATCAAGAGTGGTGCAAGGGTTAGCGCCATTTCAGCTATGAAGGCCCAGAAGTGTCTACGAAGGGATTACCCCGCTATGGTAGCGACCGTTACTACTGATGTTAAGGCTAAGGAAAAGAGGATCGAGGATCCACCAATTGTTCGCGATTTCTTCCTAATTGCTACCAAAAGAACTATCAGGTTTACCTTCACATCGTCAGGTGGAATATCAAATCGGTATCATGTTAGGAGCAGCCCTTGTTGCTAGTATTCTTTATTGTCTTACATCAGGAGGATTACAATAACTGTCTAATCAACTGCAGAAAATGTTGTACAGGAGTTTTGCCGGGCCTAGTTTTCGCTTTGGGGAGCCCCCAGTTATATCCGTGAAGGAGAGCCATATCGTTGGACATGCGTACTGATTGTTGGGAACTCGGCAAGGTGACAGTCAAGGACTGTTTGCCTCGACCAGGTAGTGCCAGCCTGTCGACCAATAGCGAGGATCAAACTCCCATTTGAGGATTGAATAACGAACGAACTAGTACCAGATGGAATTCTGAAGGGGAGAATGTTCTTAAAGCGGCCTATCAAACGCAATTCGGCCATACGACTTTGTATCCCATGACCTTGGGGTTAATCAACACACCAACAGCTTTATGGGTCACCTAAATCGACCGTGTTTGTGGATGACGTTTGAACCATTACCAGGAGAAAGGAACAACATGGGCGACATATGTATCTTATTTTAGAGCTCCGGAGGGAGGAGCCACTTCGCGCAAAGTCTCGTTAAATGTAATTTCTGAGTTCGAGAGGTACCTTTTGGGCGTATAATCAGCGAAGTGGGAATACACATGGATCTCGCTAGGACCCATTTCGGTTAAAACCGATCGACACCAAAGATTCCTGTGGGGATACAACAATTCCTTGGTTTCGCTAAACACTATCGCAGGTTCATCGAGGGATTTTCGGAAATTGCGCTGCTACAACCTCTTTAGCACAGCGGGGTGCTATGTTCGTGGAAGACAAACAAGAGGACGCCTTTTCAGCTTTCGGATCGCAACTCTGCAATGCACTAAGCATCGTCTTTACCCGAAGGTGTGGGTGATTTGGAGGTATTACTTGGACGGTACCAGATGCATTACTTAGACCGATCACAAGAGCCTCCCGTGTACTCTAGCTTCAAAAGGGTTAGATCAGGTAATGGCATCACTGGATCGGACTTTTGGGTGATTACGGCTGTGAAGCCTGAATGCGCACGAGCTTTGCAACTCACTAGCGACTCTAACCTATCTGATCAGATCCGCTCTGTTTAAAGTAGAGAATTGAAGGAAGAAAATTTTCAAGTTGAACCCATGCGGGGCATGGGGAAGCAACCTTTGGCAGGGTGGATGATATTCGCTACCTCATGAAACGAATGTGGATCTCATTATACGACGACTTTAGGGAACTTGTGTTGAGCAAAGCACACCGACCTCGATATTCCAGTCGTCTGGGTTCGATAAGAGATATTAGAATCTATAAACCTTGTACTGGTGGTCGGGCATGAGGGCCCACCTGGCAATGTATGTGAATGATGTTTGGCTTGTGGAAAAGTCAAGGTGGAGTATCAGCAACTAGACGCATCGAAACAGAAACAGTAACACCTGGATGATTGTTGGATGTCTTTCATAATCAACGCACTTTATTGCAATCAAGGACGTTGACGAGTCATCACAGTTTGTAAATATTCCTCTGGGAGAAGCGACTTTTAGGCACGAGGTGCCAACTCCTGTTACCTCCAATTTTGAACTATACCTGACTTATGGCGGACCAAAACAGAACATTCTCGACTCACGTCTGGACATGGGCATTGCTTATCGCCGTAGGATAAGCGGTCTGAGTAAACGAACTATCCAGACACTCGAAACCCTTAGGAAGATCGTTTAGATCGGAAATCATGGGCGGTAGCACGTGACCATCAGGGAAGCTGTTAAGCTTAGGGAACGCTAGGAGTTCACTGCAGGCGAACGTGTTATGACTGAAAGTTCCACCCTGGGAGGGTGCGGTGCGCTTTGGGAGGTGTGGCAAAGATAAAATCTAGTCACTTTGAGCCATTCAAACTCTGGAAAGAACCAGGGTCATGATCTGCAAACTCGAGTTATCCGATGGATTAGGTAACGTTCTCAATGGCATTTATGTCCCGAACCGAAAGGAGCGTTTGTTCGATGAAGCACTTGTGGTACCCTTGTTAAGAAACCCATCGTTAGCACAGTCGAATTTCAATCGTAAGAGTTTGTTGGAACCCAAGACGTGGACTGGAGTTCACGTGGGAACGCAAAGATTTGATAAGGCTCTATTACCCTCGATTGTTCTAGCAGTTGAATCTACTTCTAATGTCATTGGCGAATTTCGGGACGAAATTTCTTTCAAGTTGGGGATGATGTGATACCCGCGGAAAAATCCACGACATCCTGAGTGCTGTTTTGGATTACTTGTCAAATTTCGGGACGAAATTTCTTTCAAGTTGGAGATGATATGACAACCCGAAATTTCTAGGGCTTTCCTTGCAACTCTGCTTTCTTAATTCGTTGACGTTGTAACTCGAGCTTGATGTACGAATAATTAAAGTATCGTTTGGGTTGATGGTTAGTGAAAACGTAAGTATTATACAATGTTAGATGTAATGTAATGTAATTGGATCCAGTTACATTTGGGCCGCACGTCATTGGGAAGAGGCACACACGCGAACATTGGCGGCAAGTCAACAATCACCTCACTCATGGCCGACATAATTGGATGCACATGATTTATTTGAAAGAAAAGCATAATCATTCTCATTCATTCTAACATCATCATCATCACAAGACTTTGGGCCGGCCTTGTTGCTGCCATTTAATCACGCACACACATCTAATTGGATCACAAGCATGTATAGTTGAAGTAAAGCCCAAACGAATTGGGAAGTTGGGCCCATGACCATTAAACTCAACCGGACCCAAAGTTACATTGGTGTTCGCATATAGGTTCTAGAGTCATACGTATCAAACTCAAAATGCAAACCTTACAAACCCTAATAATTACTTCATTCCTGGAAGCATCGCCAGCCCCTCTCTTCGATTGAAGCCACTTTCTTGGCCCTAGCACTTCCTTTTACATCTTGAAACAGGTTGGTATGATCGTCACGTGTTCATACAATTTTCTGTCGAGTTTGTATGTGTATGTTCTGGATTATTTGTGTTACAATTCATACAAGGAATAATATGGTTTGGAATATTATCGAAATAGTATATGAAATATTGTTTACATATTGTTGGTTCATTGATTATTCATGGTAAATTACTGTTCATGATATGTACTAAGTGGGCCGATGGATTGTTCCTTATTATTGAGCAGTATGGGTTGAGGTGTCAAAATATGTGAATGTATAATTCAATTTTATGATCACGAATAGTAATTAAGCATTGAAACAAAACTTGTTTTAATCTGATTATTTATAAGCATGTAAATTAATTCTTGCAAGGATAATGGTAATCATTAGATGATGGCTAGGGTTGTGTGAGTAATCTGATCATGTGCACTATAATATCAAATTGATAAGGATTGCAAGACTTTTGAATGAGTTGTCAGATCCACTAAATTGAGTAGGTCCAATGAGCATTTAGAATGCATGTAGTTGTTGCCCAAGTCTACACGTGATTGTATGATTAGCATGTATATATATATATTTGAATAAATGTTGCAATCATCAACTGACATGAGGAACTTCTAAGATGAGTTGATCTAGGTTAAAGTAGGCTAGTAAATGGATGTATATGAGTTAGAAATACTCATGGTTATTTGTGTTAAATGATTTTGTTGATTGACTAGAGGAACAATTGTGAGGTTTGGTCACGAGTTTTGCTAGATGATAATGGTTATATGTTTAATCCAGATTATATTATGGTTAAAGTTCGTGAATCTTAGTTGACAATTAATTTATTAGGATGTTTTGAATGTGAATCAGATTGCTAATTTCTTAATATTGGTTTGTGTAAGACTCGATTGCCTGTTTGACACTCACTTATTAAACCATAACCTTATATCCTGAATCTGGGCCGAAGGCCTTATTGGACCACACCAAAACATCAGTCCACTTCCTCAGGATTTGGGCCCTTTTGTGAAGTAAACGGTAGCAGCAAATTAGGCTGCACATTCGGGTGGTCCTGGGGTCCACCTGGGCCGAAGATCCAGCTTCAGCTGAGTGGGCTTCGGGCTGACTTAGTTGGTTCGCACGAGGGTTAAAGGTCCACGAGAAATATGTGTTCGGTTTGGGTTTGGACTCGATACATTGGGTCGGGTAGGGTGTTAACTGTTGGTCTATATATATCTGATTGGGCTGCACTAGTCTTGACAAAACAGTATACATGTACTTTATAAGTTGGATTTATGGGCCGAAGCATTAGTGTACATGGACTTGATTAACAGTGTTGGATTATATGTATATTCGTAGTAGGCCGGAACGGGTTTAGGTGGTTAACCATGGGTCATGAAAATGTAGCGTGAACTCGCGTATTTGCTAGGTGATTTCATGAAATCAATCGACTTGTTATGTTGCATGATTTCCTATCACAACTTGCATGGTTTCTTGGATGTGAATTGAACCATCTGTCATGTATTTTGGTGTAGCTTGTTATGACATACATGATGGTTACCTGTTTGGTTGTTTATTGCTTAAGCAATACGTGTGACTAAATATGTGAATTGTGAATTCAGGAGATTGACTGTCTCTGGTAACCACAATAGAATTTGATTGATCAACTGTTTAACGAGCATTAAATCTAACCGAGCAAACCAAGGTGAGTTCACTACACTCGAGCATGCGTCCCAGTGGTTGGGGACAGTCAGTGGGTATCCTGTGGAGGGATAAGTCTTTTGGGTAAAAACGGGTATATTGGTTAATATTCTCACCTATCATTCTTGTAAGTCCCTTATTATGTTACCTGGAGGGTAACGGGTATTAGTTGGTAGCGCTACTTAGGTTTGGCACCCTCACACCGCTCCTAGAGAGGACGGATGTGAACTAATGACCCAGTCGTGGCCCAGTACTAGATAGGAGTACGTGGGAAGGGCAGTCATGTATTTCAGGAGCCGTCTTGTTCGGAATTGAGATATTAACAATATTACTTGCATTGGTTATTGAACTGTTTCACATACAACTGGTAACAAACGTTTTCTAAAACTGTGAACTCGCCAGCTTTGTCTGATACACTTGTTACATGCTCGCAGGTCGTTAGGTACTTGGGAACAGGAACTTGCTGGCTGGAGGGCGTGAGTGGTCATGGTTGCATTGATGAGTTTATTTATCAAACATTTATTTACTATGGTTGTTTGGAAAGTATTTACATTATGTTACGTTAACGCTTCCGCTGAACTTGATGATTTTCGAATTACTTATGTTTGGATTTTATTACTATTAAATGATGAAACTTTATTTTAAACTTATAGATTCAATGTAATTGGTGGCTCATTACTAGTGGTCACACGCCTAACAGGGATACTCCCTAAGTGGTAATTTGAGGGTGTGACATCGCCTGTTACGATGCTTAATTTATGTGTACGTTTATGTATATACATTACGACGCGTAAATCGTAGATATATTACGTATAAACGGGTGTGTTAACGGATTTACATGATAATGGTCACCAATAAAATCGTTCAAGTCGCAAAATCTTAAATATATATATGAACTCATATATATATTAACGTGCCAACATAATCTAAAACGATAACTTTTTGAGAAAATCTCAAAGTTTGTGAAAATTCTAAGATACGGAGAAACTTAGGAATTTTGTGATATATTGATTGATGAATCGTTCTTATGTATAATAGGACGTGTAGAAATCAATTTGTGTGATTGTGTTATTTGAAATACGCACCCAAAGGTGAGTGTCACTAAACCCCCTCTTTTTACTGTTTTGTATATGTTTTGGGGGAAGAACACGCCTAAAAGGGATTAATAATGTTTTTGGAATAAAACATACCTTTTGATATAAATTATATATTTTCATTGAAAATATATGGATTTGTTAAATATATGTTTCGGGGAGAAACGGTTTTGGTGAAAATATATGTTTCGGGATGAAACGGTTTTGGTGAAAATATATGTTTCAGGATGAAACGGTTTTGTTGAATATATGTTTCGGGGAGAAACGGGGATTTGTACGGTGTTTCAGAGAAAGCGACCATGTAGTTGGGACGGATTTACTTGGTCCCAGGGATTTCAGTAAAAACGTACAACGGTTTATATTAAATTTGTCATATTAGTAGGATATATATATTGTACGTGAGGTAGGCATCATAGATGGCCTCGATATGGGCCATGCGCAAGTGATGTCATTTAATCATTTAAGTAGTGCACGCGAGGAATTGTTGGTAGATCTATCGGGTTGAAAACCCCGTCATGACTGGTCGCTCTATGTCAAGTTAAACGACGAATTGATATTCTGTTCATTGTCTAGCATTGATTATACCTTCAATGTAAATATATAGTTCGTAATGTCTTGCTAACTTACGAGTCCGAACATTTGATGCTATAATTTAATATGTAAACTTGGGAAGATGCTTTGTTCGAAAGTTTTTGGGAAACGCTTGCGACGGCTGACCCTTGGATTTTTATTAAGGAAATAAATTGACTTTCGTAAATTATATGGATGTTTTGATAATAAACACATAATCAGAAAGTTTTCCTTGGGATCAAATTATTTCAAATTTGAATATGTGAACTCACCTTCCTTTGTGTTGACACTTGATTTTAACGTGTTCTTCAGGTACTTGAGTTCGGCTTCGGGAATTATGGCGTATCTTGTGGTCGTTGATGCATGTTTGGTTTGATAATGTGTTGGACAAACTTTTAAAACTATTTGGGACAAATGTAATAAGATACATAAGGATCAAGACAACTTAACTATGGTGTGGTTGTGATGAACTTTAAGACTTATGTTTTAAAATCTATGTTTTAATTAAGTTAAAATGTCCAACAATTCGATGCATCGTTCAGCAAGATATTAATGGGCACCAGCTTCCGTCACCACTACGTTTTATATTCTGCTGTGACGTTTTTGGGGTGTGACAGAAGTTGGTATCAGAGCCAATGGTTGTTAGTGAACTAGATGTCTTCTGGGAAAACTCTAGACTTCAACCAGAGAATTTTGAGATAAAAGTCCAAAATTCGAGAAGCCAATATTTTTAAATAAAAATGGAATTTTTATCATGTATGGAAACCATTGCGTGTTTATGTGCGTACGTGATTATTTGTTTATTTGGGCCTTATGTGTTATTTTTCATTTGAACACACATTTACTTTGTACGGTTACGTTATGTCACGTCTCGGTCTATAGAGCCATTAGTAGTCCTGCTCACTGATACTGTCGAGCCTACACTTGAGATTCCTCCGCCCGTCGTTACAGAATTGTCTATTTCGCTATTCGAGTCACGCGTTTTGCTATACCTCTTTTAGTCTACACTCACCGTATGAAGAAGACTCGACCCGTTGGAAAGATCGCATTGACTTCGAGACCTGAGACAGTGTCCACTTTGAAGAAGCAGAAGGGGATTTGGGCCAATCACTCTCACTGTGATCGTCAGTTCGCCACGTTTCGCGGAGACTTGGAGACGACGAAGGGCAAGATGAAGGACTTAGAAGGACAGATGGACTGGTATGATGAGCTTAAGGACTTGGATGACAGTGCTAGGGATCAGATGCACTGGAGGATAGTTGAGCTAGAAGAACTTGTTAGGAAGATGTTGGACTTCCTGGGATTGAAGCGTTAGTTGTTGGTTGTTTCTGTTGTTTGTTTTGTATGTCTCATTTGATGAACCCTATTTATGGCTTGCATGCCAAATTTTCAGATATTTAGGATGAAATTTCATATAGACTTGTTGCGGGTGTTGATGTAGACACGCCAAATTTTGATTAGTCTTTGTACTAAAAATAAGCTTTGTAATTTCTGGTATTAATATCGAATGGGTTTCTTTTTGTTTAAAAATTGTTCTCATTATTATGTGGATATTATACATGCGCAATGTTTGGTCCACTAGCATATAATGATTGAATTATTTTTGGAATATCATCTTATGTTGTTATTATTGTTGTAATAACAAAAACGACGAAATGCCGCCAAAAGCGAGACAGGGTCCTGGACTACCTACCACCCCAGAGGAGTTGGCACAACTCATAGCCCAACACGTTAATACTGCCATGGAACAGCGCGATGCTATCCAGAATGATGGCCAGGACATGGACGTGGTGCTCATGGGCATGGTTTTGGTGGGGCACAGATTGGAAACCCTTCAGGTAATAAAATGATCGGAAAGTTTTAGTAGTTCTTTGTGTTATGATATAATCGGAGCGTATTCCTGATTTTCATTAACCTTGTGAACAGTACATAGATGTACACATAAAACAATCCAGGGTTGTAACCCAAGATCATTTATTGGTGCCCTATGCAATGACGTGGCAACAATATGCGTGATGTCAGGCCGACACAGTGGGTCGACCATTCAAATAATTCAGCATTTCGAGCCTAAATCCGGGTATTCACGAAAGCGAAAGTCTGAGAGTTTGAGAAAGGATACCGATGAGAAGCGTGATAAAAAACGCAGTTCGGGGAAGGCATATGTAGCAAATTCTAGCAGTTTTAGAAGGGATAATGCCAGGGATGGCAGGAGTGGTTCTGAGAAAAAGACTCACGAGGATGAGCAGAGAAAGTGCGCCAGGTGTGGTCAAACTGGGCATGTTACCCGTGAGGGCTATGCTAAAAGTACTTCGGAGGGAACGAAGCTAGAGGGAAGCTTCCAGTGCGGTGAACAGGGACATTTCAAGAGGGATTTTCCTAAAGAAAAGGGTCAGAATGCCAGAGGCGGAGCATTCGAGCTAAATGTTGGAAAGGCACGTGATGATCCTACTGTTGTTACCGGTACGTTCTTGATCAATAACCATTCTGCGTTCGTACTCTTTGATATTGGGGCTGACTTGAGTTTTGTTTCGAAAAACTTTGAACCATTTCTGTGTTCTCCAACAAGTAAGCTAAGTAAAAAGTACTCGATAGAACTAGCAAATGGTAAATTGATAGAGACTAGTGAAGTCGTTCGTGGTTATAGTAATCGATTAGATGATCATAGTTTTAGTATCGACTTATTACCAGTGGAGCTGGATAGTTTTGATGTAGTTGTGGGAATGGATTGGCTATCCAAGAATAAAGCTGAGATTATTTGCTCAGAGAAGCAAGTGAGGATACCTCGTCCTGATGGTGGTGAAGCAATAGTTGTTCACGGAGACCAATCGAGTCGAGTGTCGAGTGTTGTTAGTGTTATAAAGATGCTTAATATGTTACGTAAGGGTTATCCTGCGTTCTTAGTTAACGTAGTGGATACAAAGGCTGAAAGAAGGAAGATCGAAGAGATTCCTATAGTTCGCGACTATCCAGAAGTTTTCCCTGAAGACTTACCTGGATTGCCCCCTACGAGACAGATCGAGTTTAGAATTGATCTGGTACCTGGTACTGCACCAATTGCATAATCTCCTTATAGATTGGCACCGTCAGAGATGAAAGAATTGTCGAATCAGCTTCAAGAGCTATTAGACAAAGGTTTCATTCGACCAAGCTTTTCGCCTTGGGGTGCACCTGTTCTGGTCGTGAAGAAGAAGGATGGATCCTTCAAGAGGTGCATTGACTATAGAGAAGTTGTATGCCAAGTTCTCTAAATGTGAATTCTGGATTCGAGAAGTTCATTTTCTCGGACACGTCATAAACGAGAAAGGTATACACGTGGATCCGTTGAAGATAGAGGCGATTAAGAATTGGGAAGCGCCAAAGACTCCGTCGGAGGTGCAACAATTCTTAGGACTTGCTGGGTACTATCGAAGATTCATAGAGAATTTCTCCAGATTAGCGCAGCCTTTGACGCTATTGACCCAGAAGGAAAGGAAGTTTGATCGGAGATGATTTACCTTTAGCTGATGGTTCCATGATGGGGATCTACCTCTCATTCAGATCCCTGCTCCTTTTCCGCTGGCTGCATTTCCTTTGGAGGATTTGCCTCTTGACGATATGCCCTACGATGACATCAATCTCTTCATCGAGGGTCCCCCTGAGGACGACCAGGATGGCGGGGCTCCGATTGATGACGATGTTGCTATTCCTCTTGATGAGATTCCTATTGTCGATGTCATTCTACCTGTCGTGGTTCCTGTTATGGAGGTTTTATCTGACCAGTCTGGTCCCGATTCGTTTGAGTCCGTGTCATCTTCTACACTTCATGCACTAGGATTACAGTGGTATCCCTCAGACACTGATTCCGACACTGCCATGTCTGCAGCACCTGTTCTGCCGCAGGATTTTGAGTTCGACGATGAGTTTGACCCTGATTTTCCGCACGACCTTGATCCAGACCATGAGGTTGAGTTTATACCTGAGGAGCAGCCTGTCGAGGCACCTGTTTTTCCTGATGATCAGCACCTTGATGTACCCGCTGGTCATGAGCTTGCTCCCGCCGACCCAGAGCCGGAGATTGCACCAGAGCATGTTCTTGCTCACGACCTTCCACCTGTGCATGACCCTATCCCTGCTGATGTCCTAGTTGTTGCACCTCTGCCTGACCCTATACCTGTATTTGTTGACCGCGCCCCTTTTGCTACACACGTTGACCCTAGATATGCTCACACCCGTAATGGGTGGGTTGAGGATGACGACGACTATCCTCCTTTTGTTCGACCAGTCACTCCCCCTTCCGCACCTGTTCAGGCACCCTTTGATGTCACCCAGTTTCACCCGCACGTATCTGACGATCATCGCACTGATTTACCAGTTACATTTCTTCAGGACATTCCTCCTCCCCATCCAGGGGAAGGACCTTCTAGTCAGCAGCACACTCACATACCTTTTGTGTCAGGAGCCGATCAGTTCATGCCACAGTTTCCACACTTGGCTTCCTCTTCTGCACCCACGGGCAAGCCATTTATGTGGTATTCGCCCAACGTAATGCCTTTATCTGATCCCTACCATCCCTTTCATGTTGGATACTCTAGGGATGATCTGCTCTTATCCCTACAGCTCCAGCAGGATATGTTGAGTCGTAGAGTCGCTGAGCTCGAGAGGATCCCGCGTCCTCCTTCTGGTGCTGGTCCGTCACAGTTTGTTGCTCCCCCTGCTCCACTGTGAAAAGTGTGAGAACGGTGAGAACGCTTATGATGGAAAAACAGGAGGAAGTTTTTCAGTTGTAGAAGTTAAAGTTGTGTAGTGCACCTATTCTTTCCCTTCCTGAGGGAAATGATGATTTCATTGTATATTGTGATGTGTAACGTTTGGGCCTCGGATGCGTGTTTATGTAGAAGGACAAAGTGATAGCCTATGCATCCAGACAATTGAAAGTTCACGAGAAGAATTACATGACACATGATTTGGAATTAGGAGCTGTTGTGTTTGCCTTGAAGATCTGGAGACATTATTTGTATGGCACTAAGTGTACGATATACACAGACTATAAGAGCCTCCAACATATCTTTGTTCAGAAGGAGCTCAACATGCGACAACGGCGTTGGGTAGAGTTACTTAACGACTATGAGTGTGATATTTGTTATCACTTTGGTAAAGCAAATGTTGTTGCGGATGCGCTCAGCATGAAAGAGCGAGAGAAGCCTCTACGTGTGCGTGCTTTGGGCTTGACCACATAGACGAGTTTGACTGATCAAATTCGTAATGTGCAACGAGAAGCTTTGAAGGATGAGAACCTAAGAAAAGAAGGTTTGAGAGGATCAGAATGTGAACTGATACCAAAAGCGGACGAAGTAATGTACTTCATGAACCGGATTTGGGTTTCTCTTAGAGGTAACCTACATGAACTGGTTATGAACGAAGCTCATAAATCCAAATATTCCATTCACCCAGGTTCTACCAAGATGTATCAGGACATCAAGGAGTTATACAGGTGGCCGAATATGAAGAGAGATATTGCAGTGCATGTGAGTAAATGTCTGACGTGCTCAAAGGTTAAGGCTGAACATCAGAAGACATCTGGGCTTTTGCAGCAACCAGAGATTCCTAACTAGAAATGTGAACATCTTGTGATGGAATTTATCACCAAGTTACCCCGTACGTCGCATTGACATGATACGATATGGGTAATTGTGGATCGATTAATAAAGCCTGCTCATTTCTTAGCGCTTAAGGAAACAGACAATACAGAGAAGATATCGCAGTTGTACCTTAACGAGATTGTAGCCCGTCATGGAGTACCAGTGTCAATTATCTCGGATAGAGACAGACAGTTTGACTCCAGATTTTGGCGATCTCTTCAAGAGTCGCTAGGTTCTCGTTTGGACAAGAGTACTACATATCATCCTCAAATGGATGGTCAGAGCAAGAGAACCATTCAGACATTAGAGGATATGTTGAGAGCGTGTGCGATTGATTTTGGTGGAAGTTGGGATACTCATTTGCCTTTGGCTGAGTTCTCCTACAACAATAGTTATCACGCTTGTATTAAGGCCGCTTCGTTTGAAGCCTTCTATGGAAGGAAGTGTCGATCACCACTTTGTTGAGCTGAAGTTGGTGAAAGGCAACTAACCAGACCCGAGTTTATCCAGGAAACCTATGACACGTTTGCGTAGATCAAGGGAAGGTTAAAAGTCGCCGTCAATCGACAGAAGAATTACGTGGACAATCGAAGGAAACTGTTGCAGTTGCAAGTTGAAGATTGTGTTTTGTTGAGGGTATTACATTCGAAAGATGCTATTAAGTTTAGCAAAGAGAGAAAATCTAAGCCACATTGATTAGGTCCTTTCGAGAGCCCATCTTGAGTTGGATCAGTCACTTATAGGCTCAAGCTACCATAGGGATTGAGTGGAATACATGATGTGTTTCATGTGTCCAGCCTGAAAAAGTGTATAATAGAGGATACACTGACTATGTTCTTTGATGAGGTTTACTTAGGCGATAAATAGAATTTTATCGAAGTACCTATTGAAGTAGTAAATTTGGTTAGAAGAGTTATGCTGATAACCAGAAAGACGATTACAGATTTCTAACGGTATATGTGATCTGTTGATTGTGCAAATTGTGGAGAGTAGATATTCGAAATAAATGTGAAAAGGGAAGAAAACGAGCTCATGGGATTAAATACATATGTCAAACCTGAAATGGTGGAACACTGACTTTACCCTTTCTGATTAAGTACTCGTAAACGATGAACCTTGTAGAAGGTAGAGAGCCTTGAGACGAGAAATTAGGAAATGGGATTATTAAATAAAGGTCTACGAGGATTCTTCGTAAGAATCAAAGTTTCTCACAGAAACTATAAGACCATATTTAACAAGACTGTTCTTACTATTTCCACCGAGTGCGAAAACGAAACCTGTAGAGTAAAATTTCGGGGACGAAATTTCCGAAATAGGGGGAGACTATGACACCCGGTTATTTAGGTTGTACCGTAAAAAAGTAACACGTATCATGAATAAATAAAAAGTCTGTATTTGACTGATATTGATATTTATATGTGATATTGGATGTGTTGGTAAATCCAAACATTGATAAAAATTATGCTGGCAAAAATAAGATAAACGCTTATCGCGTATCGAATAAAATGCGAAACGAACGTCGGTGACCACCCGATCAATGTTAAAATCCTAAAAATAGTATGTTATGATTAGAATGGTAATTTTAATCATGTCCGGAAGGAAAAATAAATTAAAACGCTAAGAAATTCTATTTTTCGAGTTTGAGCGCGTACCGCATGATACTGCGTGTATCCGACAAAATATTGTCAACGCAGCCAGTCAAGGCAACTGGTAATTATTTTAGTAATATTTTAGTGAGATTATTTTTATAGAATGATAAAAATAATTTAAAACACAATAAAACGGGATTAAAACGCTAGATAAAATATCCGATATCCAGTAAAATACCAGTTTTTAATCAAGATTATATATATGCATATGTATACGAATATATATGTGTGTATAGGGACAAGTGTTAGCTAGAGAATTCTTTCTCTCTCCTCTTTCACACACTCATTGGCCATGAAGGAGGTGGGTGATGATTATGCATGCAAGAATCTTATAATATCTTTCATTTACCAAGAAAACCATTTGAAATCAAACAACTCTTTCTCTCTCACTACAACTCGGCTGAACACCCTCTTACCATCTCCATTTTTCAATTTCAAACCTTGTTCTTGAGAATTACAGCCATTCCAAGTTAGTTTCAAGCTTATTTGAAGGTCCAAAAGTGATTACAAGGTGTTTTGAACAACAATCAAGCTCCATATCATCAATCTTTACTAAAAATCATTCAAAATCTTGAAGGTATAAAACTTACTTTAAAAACCTTGTTTTTGATTGTTGATGATCTTGATGATGATGGAAGTTTCTCTTGTTCTTGGATTTAAGCATTAACTTGAAACTAAAAACAAATGGGTTTTTGAATAAAATAAAAATGGATGTATGTGTGTGTGTGCATGTGGCTGTGAGTATATATACATGTGTGTACGAAATTGAGTTTTGATTTTTGATTGATACATGTTTGATTGATTCTTGGAAATTAATGCATGAATGATTTAAAAAGGGGTTTTTGTGATTTGAAATGGGTTCATGAATATGTGAAAAATAAATTTTTGAATCATGCGTATATACATATATATGGCCATATATGTATGTGTATATATATGCATGCATGTGAAATTTTATTGATTAAATCATAAATGTGTAAGAATATAAGTATATATATATATATGTCTTGCATTTATGATGAAATGATGATCATATGAAGATGATGATGTTCTTGAATGTTTGAACATGAGTTAAATGCATGATAGATATAATTTAGTTCGTGCATGTTGATGATGATGTGAATTGAATGCATTAGATGCTTGTACTTAAGCATGCATGTGGATGAATGGTCATGAAATGATGATTTAGGTATGGTATGATGAAGATGGATTTCAATCTGGCCCTAAGCACTAAAATACTAATATTTTAAGTGTTAAAATAGCATGAAACTTTGTCATAAAGTTTGCTAGCTTTGCATGTTGTACTTGGTGCTTTATGTGTTGTAAAATACGTGAAATCGCATGATTTATGTGACTTATACAAAAACAACACTGATCTGATTACAATCATCATTTTAATCACTAAATAACATGTATTGTGTTAAAATATCAAGTCATTTCGAGATAGGATGGTTATGGTAACGTTTAACGCAAAGCTATGTGGTAAAACAGTTAAAAATCGACTTTTCGGAGGATTTTTATAAAACTGTTTTAGATCAGTAAGTAAACTGATATTTTTAGTTTAAATATAAGTATTTTAACTAATTTCAAGTTTAATTGGTGTTTGGTTTGTCATACGTGTCACACCCGACCGCGTAAAACAACAATCGCAGCGGAAGCGTCGGGGAGTGTTGTAATAGAATCATTGTTTCACAACCATGGATTAAAAAGTTTCATTTTACTAAATTATTGAACTCATTGTTTTATTACAAATCAGATAAATAAAATAATTGTCTCTCAACTTTTAAAGTCGCTAAGGCACAAGTCCATCCTATATGTAGCATGCATCAACAATCATCACATAGCAGCACTTGAAACATATGTGAAAATAGGTACGTCAGCATAAAAATGCCTATGAGTAACATAGGATTTGTGAATTAGATTCATGGCTTTGGATAACACAAGAA
Source organism: Helianthus annuus (assembly GCF_002127325.2). NCBI lineage: Eukaryota > Viridiplantae > Streptophyta > Magnoliopsida > Asterales > Asteraceae > Helianthus > Helianthus annuus. The sequence continues at coordinate 54,532,313 of NC_035446.2, forward strand.
AAGGTTTTATGTTTTCAAAAATAGCCATGAATCCTTGTAAAAGTGTTTGTTTCTAAAATGTGTCGTTTTGGTAAGATGTTTATAGTACATACAGAAATATACTTTGGTTTTGAGATAAGCGGATGAGTAGTATATCAAATACATTTTAGTTTTGAAATAATAGCTTTGGTAGTACATCACAAGTATACTTTGGTTTAAGAATGAAAAACATCGGTAGTATAATACATTATACTTTGGTTTTGTAAATAACATATCAACCTTTGCTTTGGATTTGAAATAGCACATCAACTATGCTTTGGTAGTATATTAAAATATACTTTAGTTCATTAAATAACAAAGTCGGTAGTATATCAACCATACCTTAGTAAATAATATCACGTTGGTAGTATGTCGGAACATACCTAAATCGTGGTTTGGTAGTATATCAAATTATACTTTAGTAAACAATAGCATATCAAATTATGCTTTAGCAAACAGTAACACGTTGGTAGTATATCGAAATATACCATAAATCGTGATTTAGCAATACATTCAAACCTTAGTGCATCAAACTACACTTTAGAGACTATAGAAATACCACAAAGGCAAATTCTATTTGGTTAAAATTTTGGTTTCTGACATTCCATACAACAGAAATGGGGTGTCTAGTCCTATAGCACTATATCGTACTACCAATCGGCTTGATCATTGTTAATGAATGTATAAGTAAACATATGAACAGACAAATAGTTGTACAAACTTGAAAATCAGTGTTTAAGTCTTGGATAATAGTTCAATTCATAAAAAGATAAGTATTATGCATGTGTAATCATATAGTCGAAATCATGAAAATAGTGTATCGGCACATATGTATCACCCCAAAATATTTGAAAACGCAAAAGAGGGGACTATGTACTCACTTGAGATTGTAAGTGTTGGTGCATACATCTGTCGACTTCGCCTTGTATCGAGTCTAGGATTAGAATTGTTAGATCAGGGCGCGTTGTTCAAGAATATAGGAGATTTTAGGGTGAAATAGTTCTGATTCCGCTTGAAAGAGACATGTGCACTTTCAAGCGAAATCACAATATTAGTGATTCCGCTTGAAATGAACACATCTACTTTCAAGCGGAATCAGGTGTCTATAAATACCTCCCAAGTGAAATCAGTTGTAACGATTCTGATTTTCCGATACCGAGGTGCTGCCGAAGTGCCGTTTGACTGTAAACTGTTATTCATCAATATTCAAGTAAATATTAAGTGAAACAGGCTGTTTTCCAAGTCCGTTTCTTAGTTTCCGCCTCTGAAATGGATAAGAGCTCTTCTGATTGACTCGTTTGGGTCACGACTCGATCCTACAAGTGGTATCAGAGCTCAGGAGGAGGAGTTCTTGCCAAATACAACCATATTTCTTACTTCTACACCTTCTTTTTTCATTAAATCAAATTTTAACGGTCAAAATCGGCTCAATTTCTCACAGTTTGTGTAAAAGTGCATATGAACAAAGCCTTGAAAGTATCAGATTAAAATTCAGGCTAAAAATGGCAAAATTAGACCTTCGAAGTGATTCCGCTTGAATCTACTAGTTCTGTTTTCGCTTGAAAGGTATTATTTCGCTTGAAAATTTTAAGCGAAATCAAGTATTTCGCTTCAAAATTCGTATTCCGCTTGAAACCTATTGGTGATTCCGCTCCAAAAGTCTGTGATTCTGCTTCAAGTAGGATTGCTTGTTATTCCGCTTGAAAACAGTATTGGTTATTCCGCTCCAACTGCTTATTCCGCTTGAAACTGTGTGATTGGTGATTTCGCTTGAAGAAAGATAGATATTCCGCTTGAAATTGCAAGCTTATTCCGCTTGAACTTGTATTGAGTATTTCGCTTGAAAGTGAACTTGTTATTCCGCTTGAAACTATCTGTTATTGAAAAAACGTGTTACCGCATCATGGCTGAAGAGTTTTATAATGCATTCGCGACACCCGTTGCTCCAGTTACTGCTGCTGAAACTTTGTACAATGAGAATGAGACTGGAACTTATCATAAACCACCAAAGCTCATGTATATTGAAGATTTTCAAGGTTGGAAAAATCGATTCGAGAACTGGGTGCAAGCTTGCAAATTTGATGCATGGTATTCACTGCTGAAAGATTACGAGAGACCAAAGAATGAACGTGGGATTGAAAAAGCTATTGTTGACTATTCAGAAAGTGACAAGTTAAAATTTACAAGTGAGAAAATGATGATCAATATTATTCAACAAGCGATAAAAGAAGATCTCTTTATTTTGCTTCAATATAATGGTACAACTAGATCAATTTGGGAGGCTTTGATTCAGAAATTTAGAGGAAGTGCAGATATGATCAAAAACAAAAGGGCATTATTGAAGAAATCGTTTGATATGTTTACAGCTTTTGATCATGAAACAACAAAGCAGACCATTGATAGATTTTGCCATCTGGTATTGGAAATAGGAAGATTGGACATTAAGAAAGAGGATGATGAGTGGGTGGATAAACTAGCTGAGGCTTTACCACAGAATAAGTGGGGAACTTATTTGATGATTGTGAAACTCATGAGAAAGTCCGAGAGTATGAATCTGGCACAATTCATTCAAAAAATTGAAGAACAGGAGCTGGATATTCATAAGACAGCTATCATGACAAATCCAAATGCTAAACAGGATGTCAGTTTGTACTACCGAGGGAACAAGTTTTAGGCTACCCCCAGTCAAAGTCCAAAGATTAGTACTGCTTTTAGTGCTGATGGTTTGTCTAGTCCAAATGGCAGCACTACAACTCATAGTGGTGGATATTCTTCATCATTCTCAAGTTTTGATCCAAATAGCACAGCATCAAGTCCTCAACAGCAAACTTCTACAAATCTTCAATGCAATGTGACTTTGCACATTCAAAATGGTCAAAATCTGTCTCCTGAATTGGCTAAGCAACACATGGCATCTCTTGTCGCCATGTTAGAATCATATGAAAGTTTAGTTGCAGGAAGAATTGGTAATCCAATGCTTACGAAGGAAGATTATGACAAGATTGATGCCGAGGAACTTGAATTGATGGATGTGAAGTGGTGTTTAGCTAGTGCATGTAGAAGAGCTGAAAAATTTCAACAAATCACTGGCAGAGATGGTTTTCGTGATCTGGCAAATTCAGCGTTAGGGTTTGAGAAGTCTATAGTTACCTGTTTCCGTTGCAAAGGAAAAGGTCATTTTAAACGAGAGTGTAAAAATCAAGAAGCAACCGGGAATCAAGAAAAGAACAATTATTATCAGAAATCGATTTTTCATCAGATTGAGCAACAACCATCATCTTCTAGTGCCACTGACAATGGAAAGAAGAAAGCTTTAATCATTCATCAAGATGATGAAAAGGTTGCAGAGGGTTTTAGTTGGGACAAATACATACCTGGTTCGTCTCTTGTTGCCCGAGTTCTGGAAGATGAAGTTAGTCAGAAAAGAATTCCGATTTTTCCAGATCTAGGAAGTGATGTTGATACTGATGATGAGAAAGAATATCTTAACAAATGTAGAAAAAGTATTGATCCTGACAGTTTTAATTTTTTCTATGCAGATAAAGTTGAGATGCTGAATCAAAAGAAGATTAACAGATTAAAGAGAGAGCTAGAAGCAGCAAAGTTACTCGCTGATGAAAAGGCAAAAACAGAAGCTGGAGAAACAAAAGATGAAGCAGCGACTGAGAATGCAATAGAAAAAATTGTTGAAGTAGAGAAAGTGGTAGAGAAAATAGTTGAAGTTGAAAAAGTTGTCGAAATAGAAAAAATTGTTGAAGTTGAGAAGACTATTGAGGTTGAAAAGATAGTTGAAAAGATTGTCGAAGTTGAAAAGATAGTTGAAAAAGTGATTGAAGTTGAAAAACCATGTTTGAAATGTTTAGAATCTTGCAAAGTTTGTGAGGAGAAAGACAAAAAGATTGCTGAATTAGAGAAGATTAAAGAAGATTTACTGTCTGATGTGAAGTATGTGAAGGAGTCGTATGATGTGCTGAACAGGACAGTTGATAGTCTGAAAAGGACGAATTCAGAAATTGAAAAAGCTAATGAAAAAATGAGCGCAACATTAATGACTAAGCAGAGCGTCATCAATGAGTATATTGAAGACTGTGCTAAGCTGAAACAAGAGTTGGAACTTGAGAAGATTGAGAGTGAAAGGATTAAACGATTACTATTGAGTTATACTACTTGTGATTATTTGATTGATCGTGTTTATCCTACTGTTGCAGGTCTTGAGGCTTTCAAGAAGGAAAAGACTGAAGATACTGATGCTGGTAAGAAACCAAGTGTCAAGTATAACAGATGTCCGCCTCCTATCTTTGAGAGTTATTCTCCCAGGAAACCAAATGAGGAATAAGTAGACAAGGCTCTAAACATCAAATTAAAGTCTGAAATCACTGATGAATTACCAGACAGTATTGATGTTACATTCACAACGTCTGACACTGATCATGAGTCTGAGTTAGTAAAGAAAGTTGTCAATCAGGTGTTGGATATGGATGAAGAGTCAAAGTCGGAGTCTAAGTCAGATAGTTCGAGTTCGTCTGAGAAGAGTCCGAGTTCACCGGTTAAAAGGGCTTACAATAAGGAATTTTTACTATCAAAATCTAATTTGAATGATGAATCAGTCAAAGTAGCTTATATTTTGAAAGATTCAGACAAATTATATTCTGATAATGAATTTCCAATAAGAAGTGTAAAAACTGAAATGATCAAACAGGTTTTCAAATTAGTAGAAATTAATATTTCTGAAATAAAAGATTTAAATCTTGATGGAGAACCTAACAAATACACTTTTTCAAGAACTCAACAAAGAGTTAATAGAAAAATGGGTTATGGTTGTGGTTATGGTTTTCAAAAGAAACCAAACCATAATGGTAACTTCAAAAAGAAAGATCTGGGTTTCACTTCATCAGAAAATTATAAAAATCAGAAAACTTATAAACCAAATACAAAATTTGTTGCAGGAGGAAGTTTAGAGGATGAACAGAAGAAACCTTTCTGGAAACAATCAAACCAGGAGTTTCTTGCTGAAGTGAAAAAGAATGTGAGAATGTTTGCTCAAAGAGTTGATAGAAGAACTTGCTTCAAATGCCAAGAAGTTGGGCATATTGTTTGGAATTGTCCCAAGTCCAACTACAAAGAACAAGGAGTTTCTTCTAACTTTGATTCGAGAAGAAAATTTGTTGATAAGACAGAACTATCTTTGAAAAATGATAAAGTGTTTGAAAATTCAAGTTCTGAAAAAGGTGAAATTTCAAAACGGTTTTATAAAAGAAAAGGTGATATGAACAAGCAAAAATGGGTGGTTAAATCTGAGAGTAATTCTGATAATGAATCTGATCCCATAAAATCAGAGGATTCTTTGGTTGAGAAAAAGATTATGGATTCCGTTCCAGAAGTGAATGATGAGAATTTTCCTTCATTGTCAAAGGAAAATTTGAAGTTGAAAGTGGGAAAGGTTGAGATCTCAAATCAATTCTTCACTGGTAAAGGAGAATTTGATGTTGAGAAGGCTTTCAATGGAAAAGTCAAACATATTTTTGGGAAGATGGTTGATAGGAAAGTAAAGGGTGCAAAAGAGTTTTACAAATCAAAATGTTGGTGGGATTGATGTGTACCGAAATCACCCAAGGCTGGTCAGGCTTGGGTGGACATAATGTTTGATTAAACACCTGACTTGTCGGAGCTCCCAGGTTGGTAAGAGTGAAGCAGGAATCGACATCTTTCTTGGTATATATTTGATTGGTTATCTTGACAAAGTGTTTAGTCAAGGTCATTAATTTGAACTTGATGTAATCCTCATTCTTGTGATTAAAAAACAATGTGATGAAATGAACCCCAACCTATAAGTGGTTACAATACAACTTATTTTCCGGAAAAACCATTTTTGATTAAAACAAACTTAATTGTTTTGAAATTTAAATGGGAAAATAGTTTGTTGAAAGGGGGAGTTCTGATTGTTTATGCCAAATGGATGGCGAATTGAAGCAATTCACATCAAGTTGTCACTTTTCTTGTATAGTTTGTTGTTTAAAATTTGTTTCTACAAAGTGGGTCAAGAGCTCAATTTGTTTTCAAAATCCAAAACATTAGAAATTTTGAAAAAGTTAAAAACATGATAAAATTCAAAAAGAGTTTTGTTGTATAAAAGAGGAAATGATAGTACATCAGTGGATTATCACAACACGCTAAAGAATTGGAAAGTAAAAAATGTGATAAACGGTCTCACTGATGATGTGCCAGTAGGTTTTTGCACATTCAGTAGATTGTATTCGAGATATAAACCTAAATTTAAACTTGCTTAATTTGTGGGTAACATCTCTAGGATATATGGGTAACCCCCGAAATCTTGTTTGAAAGGTCCCTCTTTTTGAGATACTAGGTCTTTTTGCTTAGTGATATATGGGGTATTATCCCGGGACTTCTGCTGAATGGAAATTCTGACCTAGTCCCCGTATAATACTTTCTGCAAATGCTTGAAATATAGCTCATCCTCAGCAAAAATGATGAAACAATAAATTTGATAATCATTGCTGTTGTAAAAAAGATCCTCTAAAGGGGACACACCAAAAGTCGAGCCGTCATCTCTCTGCTGAACGGAAGTTCTGACCTGAGCTCTCACGGTTTCGCATCTAACCCCTTACAGATATCATCTAGGTATACTCACCTGTAAGACTGAATATTAGGATCTGGATACGGGAGTATATTCAAGAGGTGGGACACGCGAATAAGTTTAAGTACTTAAAACATTAATCTCGTATCTCAAAACAGTTGAACTTTGTGTGAAATTTAAGTGGACCAATATACTGACAATCTAGGTGAATCGTTTAGAACTTAAAATGTTTAAAGCTTAACGGTGTTGGTAATTTGTCTCAAAACTGATATGATCCTCTTACACAAACTCACAAAAAATATTGTATGTAAATATTTCTTTTCTACATTTCATTTTTGTTATTTCAAAAATCCAAAAAGATTTTAGTGTGTTTTAGCATAAATTTTGAAAAATTCAAAAAGATTTTAGACACCTGATGTTGAAACGCTGATTTTCAAAATTCCGAGTGCTAAACATGACGAACAGGTTTGGGAGTGTGTGTTTTTAGAAAGAAAATGATATTCATAACAAGTGGTTCATTGGAGTCTTACATGATAAATCTTTTATTCAGATTGTGTCTATAAGTGATTAGCAGGGTCTCTATCTTTATTGTATCTTATCTTTGATGAAACTTATGTTTTGGGTAGAGTATATGTAGGTAAGCCCGGTTGAGATACCTGAACATGCAAATATGTGAACAGAGTTTGAAGCAGACTACGATCCCAGCATAATTTGAGGGGGAGTCTGAATGACAAAGAGTCAATTTCTGATCATGAAGAAGATGATGCTGATAATCTTAAGGAATCAAGAGATCTGATCAAGAGAAATAGAGTATGAGGTGAGACAGATAGAGAATCTGGAAGCCCGAAGACTGATAAAGACTGAAGCCGTTGAAAACTCGACACTGAAGACTCGTCAACATCTGAGGGGGAGTCTGTTGGTGCATACATCTGTCGACTTCGTCTTGTATCGAGTCTAGGATTAGAATTGTTAGATCAGGGCGTGTTGTTCAAGAATATAGGAGATTTTAGGGTGAGATAGTTCTGATTCCGCTTGAAGTGAGATATTCCGCTTGAAAGAGACATGTGCACTTTCAAGCGAAATCACAATATTAGTGATTCTGCTTGAAATGAACACATCTACTTTCAAGCGGAATCAGGTGTCTATAAATACCTCCCAAGCGAAATCAGTTGTAACGATTCTGATTTTCCGGTACCAAGGTGCTGCCGAAGTTCCGGTTGACTGTAAACTGTTATTCATCAATATTCAAGGCAATATTAAGTGAAACAAGCTGTTTTCCAAGTCCGTTTCTTAGTTTCCGCCTATGAAACGGTATCCTTGATTAAGTGTCCTAACAAAGCTCGGAAATCAAGGAATCAAGTGGTACCTAGTAATCGGATCGCTAGTTAATAAATCGATACCTGAATCGGAAGATCGGGTAGAATGAGGGCTCATAAACCAAATGAGTATTGGAACTAATGCGACATGGTTTAACGAAGCCTACATTCTAAATCGGAACCTATCCTAAGTGCTTACGACCCGTTCGCGTCGTTCGCGCGAATGCGCGTTCGAGACGCCTAACTAGTCCTATGACAAGTATTACATGCCCTAACATGTTTAAATATGTTGCATAATCAGTTTAAGTGACAATGTTTAAGTTGCATTAAATTCAAATTATGCATGAAAAGGGCATTTTGGTCATTTTCCTAAGGCATATAAACTACCTATCATACAACTAATTAAACTAAGTGACCATAAGGTATAACCTCGGAAGGTTATTCCCTATACAACTATGGCCACAAAATATGCTTGGTCGGATCCTAACGATCGACCAAACGGGTCGGGTTCGAAAGTCTAAGCGGTTGTCAAGACCGCTTCTTATGACCCTAAACAAGCACTAGACTAAAAGTGACGAGTTAAACATGTTAAAACATGTTTAACTAAGTTAGAAAACAAGTTTGATATCAAAACAAAGTGTTTTGATACCCAAAAATAGCTTCGTCGCAAAATACGCATAAACACGTATTTTGACCGAAACTTTGACTCATCACTTCGACTAATCGACGTGGTAATCAGTAGGTATAGTCACAAGGGACTATAACCATCGTGATTACGCTCACGTTGCAAAGTTCGAACGAACTTTGTGTTGACCAAATTGTGGTCAAAGTAGAAAGTCAAACACTGTTTGACTTTCGTGCTTGAAAAGCATAAAAAACATGAAAGAAGCTTACAAAAGGTCCAAGCAAGGAAGAATTGATTCAAAACACTCAGGTATGAAGTGTTAAACTTCAACTTAGAGCAGAATTGAATCAAATGTGTGAGGAATGAGAATGAAGCAAGGAGGTATTTATAGAAAGTCTTGAGTTTACAAGATCTTGACAAGTGTTTTTGCAAGAATCAAGGCTCAATCCTAACCTTACACTTGTGGAACATGGTTTAGAATACAATGGGAGCCTAAAACCAGCTCAAGGTATTGAGAAAATTGCACAAAAGACCCTGGAAATCAAGTTGGTTGCTAAAAACAGGTTTGCTGGAAATGGGCTCTATCACGTGACGCGCCAGGGTGTCCTAGTTCTGGCGCGTGGCGCGTGGCAGGTCAGTTCCAAGTTTCAGTTTTTGGCGAAACAGGTCCCTGCATGCTTAAAACTTGATTCTTGACACGTTTAAGCCCCGTTAACCCCATTTCAAGGCTCCACAATGAAGTTAAAGTATAGGGAACTTAAAATATGCTTGAAAACGTCTCGGATGTCGGCTCGTTTGGTCGTACGGTTGCGTTATTCGGTTAATTACGACGAAAACCCGAACGGACGCGAAATCGATCCAAATTACACGACGAATGGTATTTTTGCATTCCAATCACTAAAATAAAATATTTTAATGATTAAAAAATTTTTTGGATGTCCGAATATGTTCAGAACGTAAGATATGCGCGTAAATGCAAACGTATGCACTTTTTGACGCTTTTAGTACCTGTTGATCAAATAAGTTTATTTCCGCATACCGAACCCCTCAAAGCCTATTTCTAAGCTATGTAAAGGATATTTAGGGTATGTTTAGCTTATGATCAAGTTCCGGAATGTTCTTTACTGTACGAATGGGCTTACTTTCGCAGTTTGTCGCAATTAGTCCCTGCGATCGAATAAACTTGTTTACAACACACCAAACCCTCCAAAACTTATTTCTAAGTTATGTAAAAGTTATTTTAGGTATGTTAAGCCTATTTCACTATTCTAGAGTGTTTGTTGCGTTAAAATGGATACGTTTACGCAGTAGTTCGCGCATAACTTTCCAGAAAGCGATTTAAAGCTTAAAATTGAACTAGGATTGATATGTGCAAAAGTCACATGTAATTGTACAAATTTCTAGAATGAAACACAATATTTCATTGGATTTGCATTTGTATGATGGTTGTAGAACACAAGTGTCACAATACGTGACTTCCGACGCCCGAAAACATTACCGAATCACTAAAATACGCATTTTACAATGTACACTAGCATGAGTTATTTATGGGTGAACCTTATGTGTTAAAATGTGTTATGTGATTTAGATATGTGTATATGATAATGTGTTAAGTGTTGACATGATAGTGGGAAATTTAGACTATGCATGTGCACTTGTGCGCTTAAAGCGGTAGAATCGGTAAAATGGCGTTAAATGTGTAACTTGTTTGTCGAGAATGAAAATCGATACATATAAGTTATTTTATGTATGCATGCTTTAAAAATGACAAAATAAATAAGTTAACGAGATTTCGCGTGTTACGATGCTTAATTTATGTGTATGTTTATGTATATACATTACGACGCGCAAATCGTAGATATATTACGTATAAACGGGTGTGTTAACTGATTTACATGATAATGGTCACCAATAAAATCGTTCAAGTCGCAGAATATTAATATATATATATATATATATATATATATATATATATATATATATATATATATATATATATATATATATATATATGAACTCATATGTGACACCCCAGGAAAACCAGTAAATGATATAACTTACCTAGCTTCCTCAGTAACCGCATGCTAAATTTCGGGATGAAATTTCTTTCAAGTTGGGGATAATGTGACAACTCGAGTTTCCAAGATTCTATTTTCGCATTAATTGCACGTTGACTTTGACTGTCTAGTTGTTTGACTCGTTGGACTTGAAATTGTACGCGTTGTGTTATAACGAAACGTATATGATTGTTGGATACGTTATGTGCTATATAATAAACGTATTGTCATTGTGCATATATGTGATTACTTGTGGTTATAATATAATATTAGAATTGTAATACAACACTTAACTGATTAAATCACGTAATGCCCGACGAATCGAGATGTGATTCATCATCAAACAAACTAGACGAAACAGAGTTTTATTCGCCATCCAACCCACTCGACGAAACATAAGTGTTTCGCCGAGAGCCCAGATTCGCCAAAGCCCAATACGGCCCAAACTTGTATGCGTAAAAATATATATGTGATTAGGAGAACGGTTATCAAAATACTGAAACCCTAGACTTCTTCCCTACTAGCGGCAGCCGTGAGACTCGAGACCCTCAAAGAGCGACCAAATTACTTCTTTGTTCTTCGTGGTTAGTGCATATTGTTATTATCCGATTATGTGTAAAACGTGTATTTGAATAATATTCCTGCTTGTGTCTATGATGATAAATGATATGACAAGTTTTACTGTTGATTTCTGTTCGGTCCAATAACATCTCACGTATTGTTTTATATCATATTTGTCCTCTACTATATTTCTTGGTACCATTATTGTGTGTAAGAAATCAAACCCCACCGATTTGTTTGGCCAATAGCACCAAGCGGTAGTCATAAGAATGGCCGACCATCATGCTTAGTATTACACGTGATATGTCAGTTCATATGTGATTTTAATAGGAGTCAATATTGCTTGAATAATTGAGTGCCATTGGTTAAATTGTTGGCTAGTTAAAAGTTGGTCCAATCGAAATTAAGGACATATTACACACTCAAATACATTAAAGGGCTAATGTGCAGTGCATGTGGTTGTCGGCCAACATACTTTATATTACATGTGATTTGACGGTCAACCGACTTCCTCCATGTGTGGGATAGTTTGATTAGTGGGGTTGGGCGGTCAACTGAAAGCCCTTGGCTGTGGGCTTCGGCCCAATAATGCTAAGGAAACCAGATCATAAGATTGGCGGCTATCTTGCACGTGATCATCTCACCGGCTAATATTTTGCGGTCCAATGAGGGTTGGCGGTGGGGGGATAGGTGTCGGCCACTAGGGCATTTAGGTTGATGTGATATTGTTTGTTACTTACTGAAACAAGTTATGTTTTGGCGAAACAAAAATTACACCGGCGAATCACCGGTTGACGAAACAGAATTGGCGAAACAAAGGTGTTTCGCCAAGACCCATTGCGACCGAACAACTTTGGCGAAACAGAAGTGTTTCGTCGGAGTGGGGTCACGGCGAAACAGGGGGCGTTTCGCCGATTGGTTAATCTGCACCGTAACTTGGTTAATTTCTGTTAAAAATTAACTAGAATTATTAACAACAGTTAGTTGATACGTATGACTTATATGATTCAGAGTACGTGCTATGTGTTACTTGGTAGTTGTTATGTGTTATTTCATACGATGGTATGTGCATGCATGAACTTCGAGAATATGAACTGATTACTGTATACGTGCGTACTTTAGGACGTGATTGATTTACTTTGAGCACTTACTTAGCATACCGAGCAAACCATGGTGAGTTCACACTCTTACTAAGGCATGGGATTCCCAAGGGCTTGGGAATGGGATTGAAGGAATGAGATTGAATACATTCATACATACACTGTTACTAGACTACCATACCATCGTCCTCGGTTGTGCAGGACACATACGTAAAACCTACGTATACTTAAGCTACTCACTGTCCTCAGGTTGCGAAGGACACTCGCGTAAAACCTACGTGAACTTATACTCACTACTGCCTCGGTTGTGTCAGGCACTTACGTAAAACCTACGTAAACCCCCGCGTACCCTATCCTCGGTTGTGAAGGATACTTACGTAAAACCTACGTAAACTTGTACGTATTACTGTTCTCGGAATATGTAGAACACTTATGGTTACGGATAGTCTAGTGGTTATACACATGGGAAGCCCCCACAAACAGAACATACTATCGGCCCAGTAGAGCCACACGTTACAAACGAACTTACTATTACGCATTTACTTTCTGTGAACTCGCTCAACTAGTTGTTGATCCTCTGTTACATGCCTTGCAGGTCGTTAGATACATGGAGCTTGCACAGGGAGGAGCTGGTCGTTGTGGGCTTGGATCGTGATTGTTTCGTTAAACACTTATACGGTGTTTCAGAGAAAACGACCGTGTAGTTGGGACGGATTTCTTGGTCCCAGGGATTTCAGTAAATTCGTACAACGGTTTATATTTAATTTGTCATATTAGTAGGATATATATTGTACGTGAGGTAGGCATCTATAACAACCCTCGGTAAAACCGACACCCTCATAATATTTTTGACACCCTAATATATCTTTAAATATATCAATATGTCTTTATATGCAACCCGTATGTGAAAACCGAGCCCAAATTAGAATATAATATATAAAATAAATTAAAAACAATAATTATTAAGCTGAGGCGGGCCGCGTAGGACCTCACCTCAACTTAACGCGGGCCGTATGAAGGTGTAACCGGACTCCGCTGAATTCTTTAGTTGACGCGGGCCGCATAAGAGATTCCATTAGTTAACGCGGGCCGCGAGTGTCTCAAATGGTGGCGCAGCCCGGTGATGACACGTGTCATCATCGTGGCGGACCTATACGCTGACCCAGCTAAGCTACGCGTTGACCCAGCGTTGACGCGGGCCGCGTAAGCTTGGCCTGTTCTTCACGCGGGCAGCTAGAAAGTGCGATTACACCCCTATAAATAGAAGGCAACGGCCTTCAGTCCGTCTCGCTCAAATCTTTCTTTCTTTCTTAATTTTCTGTAGTGGCATTACTATACCCGGGCATTATACCCCCTAAAATAGCGAAGTGTTTCGTCGGAGTGGGGTCACGGCGAAACAGGGGGCGTTTCGCCGATTGGTTAATCTGCACTGTAACTTGGTTAATTTCTGTTAAAAATTAACTAGAATTATTAACAACAGTTAGCTGATACGTATGACTTATATGATTCAGAGTACGTGCTATGTGTTACTTGGTAGTTGTTATGTGTTATTTCATACGATGGTATGTGCATGCATGAACTTCGAGAATATGAACTGATTACTGTATACGTGCGTACTTTAGGACGTGATTGATTTACTTTGAGCACTTACTTAGCATACCGAGCAAACCAAGGTGAGTTCACACTCTTACTAAGGCATGGGATTCCCAAGGGCTTGGGAATGGGATTGAAGGAATGAGATTGAATAGATTCGTACATACACTATTACTAGACTACCATACCATCGTCCTCGGTTGTGCAGGACACATACGTAAAACCTACGTATACTTAAGCTACTCACTGTCCTCAGGTTGCGAAGGACACTCACGTAAAACCTACGTGAACTTATACTCACTACTGCCTCGGTTGTGTCAGGCACTTACGTAAAACCTACGTAAACCCCCGCGTACCCTATCCTCGGTTGTAAAGGATACTTACGTAAAACCTACGTAAACTTGTACGTATTATTGTTCTCGGAATATGTAGAACACTTATGGTTACGGATAGTCTAGTGGTTATACACATGGGAAGCCCCCACCAACAGAACATACTATCGGCCCAGTAGAGCCACACGTTACAAACGAACTTACTATTACGCATTTACTTTCTGTGAACTCGCTCAACTAGTTGTTGATCCTCTGTGATACTCCGCAGGTGGATTTTAGGGGTGTGACAGATTGGTATCAGAGCCATTGGTTATAGAGAACTTGGTTTTAATATGGGAAAAACGATTTTATTAAAACCGGACTATAACCAGAACAGTGCTCTCAACGATCCACAACGACGCTTCGCTCCACGTGCAAGACTCAACATCCTAGGTAATAAGGTTTATGTTTATTGCCTACTTGCTAGAATTACATAGAACTTTGCTCGTGGTATGCTTAGATTACATTGCTCACTACTTGTTATTGCTTGAGAACACTTGTGTGCTTACACTCTTCTGTCATCGCACTATTCGCGAACCTTTCTCACTTATGTTGCCTTTGATGTGAAGATCAATGGCCGGACGTATTAACTTGACACAAGCCCAGTTGACGGCTCTTATCAATGAACAAGTTGTTGCGGCACTTGCAGCTGCAAACGCAGGAGGTATACCCTGCAGTCGTAACTCATCCTAGGATCTTTAGATCCTACGTTCCTAACCAACTCTTATGTTTAACCTCATTCTGTTCTTACACATTAGGTCAACACGTTCAGCAGCCTGTATGTACCTTCAAGAACTTCATGGATTGTCGTCCTAGCACGTTCAGTGGCACGGAGGGAGCGGTTGGACTCCTCCACTGGTTTGAAAAGCTCGAGTCTGTGTTCGAGATGTGTGAATGCCCGGAGGATCGCAGGGTCAAGTATGCCACTGGTACCTTAGAGGGGATTGCTCTAACTTGGTGGAACGCACAAGTGCAGATCTTAGGGTTGGCAGCTGCTAATGCCACCCTTTGGAATGATTTCAAGGAACTGATCAAAAGGGAATACTGCACTCGGGAAGACATCCATAAGCTGGAAGACGAGCTTTATCATTTGAAAATGACTGGATCAGAAATTGAGGGTTACACCAAAAGGTCAAATGAGCTGGCCGTGCTGTGTCCAACTATGGTGGACCCTCCAGTTAAGCGTATTGAGTTGTATCTAGCACCGGAGATTCAGAGCCATGTGACATCGGCCAATCTCGACAACATCCAGGCTATTCAACGCCTCGCTCATCGTCTCACAGATCAGGCAGTGGATCAGAACAGACTGCCTAAACGTATCAGCGCTACTGCTACCGCTACCACTGCTACTACACTTGCTACTCCCAGTGACAACAAGAGAAAATGGGATGGGGATTCTAGCAAGGGATCAGCTTCAGTTCAGTCTCAGGTTCAGCAGCGAAAGACTGACAGTTATCAGAGTCCCAGTCAACACTCTTCAGGCAGTCACAGGCAGGGCGGATATCGAGGGAACCTTCCGAAGTGTAACAACTGTAACAGACACCACAGTGGCCAGTGTAACAAGGGTCGCTGTCAAAGATGCCTCAAGATGGGTCATGAGGCCAAGGATTGTAGAAGCCCTCGGCCTGCGAACCAGAATCAGCAGCATCCTCAAGCGCAGCAGAACCAACAGCAGGGCAACAAAGGGTGTTTTCATTGCGGTGCAGAAGGTCACTTCAAAAGGCACTGCCCTCAGCTAAACAGGAACCAGAACAACAACAATAACAACAATCAGGGCAATGGCAACAACAA
This sequence comes from Helianthus annuus, assembly GCF_002127325.2. NCBI lineage: Eukaryota > Viridiplantae > Streptophyta > Magnoliopsida > Asterales > Asteraceae > Helianthus > Helianthus annuus. The sequence goes on from NC_035446.2 coordinate 54,548,340, forward strand.
CAACGGTGGGAACAACAACGGCAACGAAGCAAGGGGTCGTGCATTTGTGTTGGGGCAGGGTGATGCCAGGAATGATCCCAACGTAGTCATGGGTAAGTTTCTTCTTGACGACTTTTATGTTACTGTATTGTTTGATTCGGGTGCGGATACAAGTTACGTGTCTTTGAAAGTTAGCCAAATGTTAAAACGTGCACCAACTCCCCTAAACACCAAACATGTCGTAGAGTTAGCTAATGGTAAAAGTCTAGAAGCAACACATATAATTCAGGGTTGTAATCTTATCCTCGCTGGTCAGACTTTCTCCATCGATCTTATTCCTATAGTTCTGGGTAGTTTCGACATCGTCATCGGCATGGATTGGTTATCCAAGCAGCAGGCAGAAATCCTATGTAAGGAGAAGATCATTCGTATTCCTCGTTCGGGTAAGGACCCTCTCGAAGTTCAAGGCGACAAGAGTGGTGCTGTGGTTGGCATCATCTCTTTCTTAAAGGCGCAGAAATGTTTACGAAAGGGCCACACTGCCATCTTGGCACTTGTTACTGATGCATCAGCGAAAGAAAAGAAGTTGGAGGATATTCCAGTAGTACGCGACTTTCCTCAGGTGTTCCCTGAAGATTTACCCGGTTTACCGCCTCATCGCCAAGTCGAATTTCAGATCGAGCTCGCTCCGGGAGCAGCACCCATAGCTCGAGCACCGTATCGTTTAGCACCAACTGAACTGGAAGAACTGTCAAAGAAACTACAAGAGCTCTTGGAAAAGGGTTTTATTCGTCCAAGCTCTTCGCCTTGGGGAGCTCCAGTATTATTCGTGAAAAAGAAGGATGGCACTTTCAGGATGTGTATAGACTACCGCGAACTGAACAAGGTCACAGTGAAGAACCGTTATCCTCTTCCTCGTATCGACGACCTATTCGACCAGCTGCAAGGGTCGAGTTACTACTCCAAGATAGACTTGAGGTCAGGGTACCATCAGCTGAGAGTCCGCGAGGAGGACGTCTCCAAGACAGCATTCAGAACTCGCTACGGTCACTACGAGTTTCTAGTCATGCCATTTGGGTTAACGAACGCGCCTACCGTATTTATGGACCTTATGAACAGGGTGTGCAAACCCTATCTAGACAAGTTTGTGATTGTCTTCATCGACGACATTCTGATTTACTCCAAGAGTCAGGAGGAACACGAGCAGCATTTACGATTGATTTTGTGTCACACCCCAACCGATGGCGGAAACATCGGGATGAGACGAACAAATTGCTCAAAACAACATAACACTAAATGTGACAATATATATTAAATCATTTTATTAATTTCTAAGGTAAGGTACATTGTCTCAAATAAACAAACATAAATTCAATCATTAACTAAAATGCTAAAATGGGTTTCTAAAGCCATCCTAGCTTGTTTCTTGATTCTTGAACATTCAACCTGCAATATGTATTAAAATAAAGTCAACAAAAACATGTTGGCGAGTATACAAGTTTTCATACATAGCATAGGACGTGTTTAAAATGTTGCTCATATCCAAATGTGAATACAATACCATGTTAACAGTATATACTCAAAACGATGTTACTCTATGTGCCCAAACCAAAGTTTAACGCAATTAAAGTGTACCCAAACGAGTTTGAGTAGGTTGACATAGTTTAACCTAACAATACCTGCTCATAGAACAGGAGGGGCGTTTCTCAACCTATAGCGCTACCATTGTTAGGGGAGGCTTGCACGAAGTTAATGAACACATAGTCATGAATGTTTACATTAGCATAACATGTCTAACATGATTAAAATGTATCACATAGGTTAAGGATAGAGTGTGCGTAAAATGTTTGATGTGATTGTGATGTTTGATATAGAACACATATTGCACCCAAAGTGGAAAATAGAAAATGGGTCATGTATACTCACCTTAGTTTGCGTTGCGTATTTCTTGGAAAAAGGGAGAGAGATTGAGTTGGATCCAAAAGAGTGGCAACAAGCACAAGAGATTTACCCTATTTTGATTGGGAATTCGTTAATTTAAGGTTGGTAAAATGGTTAATATGATAACGGGAATTTTGCGGAATTAATAATGATAAACATACTGAGAATTGTAATAATTTCTAATTAATTATAATAAGGATTTCTGATTTAACACAAGGGGAATTCTTAAGAATATAAATTCTGATTTTATAGTTATAATAATAATAAATTTTTTTGATTAATATAGATAGTAATAAATCTGATATATATATATATATATATATATATATATATGTATTAATAATTATTTTGATTAGTATATTAACTATTATATATTAGAAATAATAATTCTGATATTAATAATAATATTAATAACCGAATTTTTGTTAATAATAATAATAGCTGAATTTATTATTTTGGAAATAATATAATAACAATGATAAATATGATAATAATAATAATGATAATAATATTTCTAATAATAGTAATATTTCTAATAATAGAAATGATAATGATAATAATAATAATAATAATAATAATAATAATAATAATAATAATAATAATAATAATAATAATAATAATAATCCTGATTATTATTAGTAATAATAAGAAAAATTCTGAAAATAATAATAATAATAGTATTACTTCAGAATATTAATAAGAATAAATATTGAGAATATTTTCTGATTATTATTAATAATATAAGAAAAAAATACTGAATTATATTAAATAATACTGTATTTAAATTAAATACTGATTATAAATTAACTGCATTTATACTAATTATATTAAATATATTGATAAGAAGTTACTGGTTTAATAATAACAGGTTTTCTATAAAATATAACTGAATCCCTCTTTTTTTTCATTAATTATACAAACAAAATCATATATAATAACAATAATAATATTACTGAATATGTATATATAATAACAATAAACGACCGATGCATCATGATAACAGAAAGAAACAGAAAATAGACAAAGAAAGAAGGGAATCGGAAACAGTGGGTACCGGACGCAGTCGTCTTCTCCGGCGAGATTTCCGGCGAGAGTTGGTGCTCCGGTTGTCTTCTCCGGTTGTTGGTTATCGAATCAGAGCGAGTGAAAGGGTATCGAAACAGGTTGTGTCGAGATGATGGTGAGCGGTTTCGGTTCAAGAAAGTCCCGGTATTTATAGGATGGTTTACGTGGTCGAAATAGGTAACAGTGGGTGAATATGGTAAGGAAAGATGATGGCAATCAATCATGGATTGATTGCCGGGATTCTGTTCGGAGAAAGGAAATAACGAGAGGTGACAGCAAGACAACGCGTTTGGGTATTTTTTGGACGGTTGTTTTGAATTTGGTTTGAATTCTAAAGCGCGTATAAAAGAATTAAAGAACCAAGTTTATCAGCTCCGGAAAGGAGGATAAACTGGTTAAGGCTTTCGTGTTTGGCAGTTTAGGCGCGGGTTCGAGTCTCAAAGAGGGCGGGTTGTACAAGAAACCCCCCTTTTTGGTTTTTGTTGCCATTTAACTGAACTAACTGAGTTTTCAAACTCAGTTAGCTGGTCCCTTTGTTAAACTTAACCAAGTTAGGCTTAACTTGGTTAACTTCAAGGTTACAAGGGTTTAACTAACTAAGTTAGTTTAAACTAACTTAAAACTAGTATAATTTGTTATTTTTATTAACTTTTATAATATATGATAAATAAATAATTTATTTATTATTTGTTTAATATTAATAAATATCGTAATTATCCGATTTAACCCAAATTTATGGTAAACTACCGAATTAACGTACGAATTCCCGATTTTTGTTCGGTTTAGGGTAATCTCTTGATAACACTTGTTTCGAGAGCCAAGATTAGAATATTTTCCACTGTTTTTACGTGTTTAACATAGTTTGACGTGTTTTAACGTGTAACGAGCATATGATCAAAACGATGCACTTTTTCATTATGATCCAAGTCTCGAAATACAAGATAGGGTAAAATGAGAGTACAACCGACTGAAATTTGGAAAGTACAACTGATAAAGCTATAAATAGAAAATTCCAAAATATGGAACGTTACAGTCTCCCCTACTTTAGGAGATTTCGTCCTCGAAATCAAGATGAAAGACCAAAAGAAAAGAAATGATGCAATAGTTAAAGAACAAGCTGGTCGTGATGATTCTATCATTAGATGTCGGCATCTTGAGCTTGGTTGGCATTGGGAGCTGGGGTTTTTGGGGCTGGTTGTCGCTCTTGATTCCATAGAGGGCAGTGTGGACGAAGGTGGGTTGTGTCTCCACACTTGAAACATGCGCGAACTCTATTGCCTGCCTCCGAGCCTTGAAATTTTCGTTTCCTACCCTCGTTGCCATTTGTTGGGGCTTCGTGGCCAATGGTAACCTGGTTGGCTGCCCTCGTGGCCGTTGCGACTTGTTTATCACGAACACGATTATCGTTCAAACTAGCAGCGAGTCGATAAACAGCTTCGATGTTGTCGAGCTGGGCTGCTTCGATAGTGTCTCTCATAACAGGGGGTAATCCACGAATATACTTCTTGATCATCCTGTCCACGGTGAGGACCAGGTGGGGTACAACAAAGCTCAACTGCTTGAAACGAATGGTATACGCGAGATTATCGTCTCCAACTTGCTTGAGGGACCAAAACTCTTCCTCAAGTTTCTGTTGCTCGTGAGGAGGGCAAAATTCATCCATCATAAGTTGCTTCAATTCTTCCCACGTCAATGCATATGCCAACTCGTTTGAACGAATGTTCCTTTCATTCGTCCACCATTCAAGGGCTCTTGCTTGAAAGACACCAGTAGCACTACGTGTCTTGAGTTCATCAGGGCATTCACTGTTGATGAAGGTGACCTCTATGCTGTCAAACCATTCGAACATAGCGGTCACACCCTCTGTACCAGTGAAGGGTTTTGGGTGACAAGAGGCAAAGTGCTTGTAGTTAAAGGTAATTAGCTTAGGTTGGGCAACTTTGGAGTCAATGGAAGAGTTTGGGGTGTTGGAAGCTTGGATCTCAGTCACGACCTTGGGAATAAGGCGAGCAAACTGTTTGGCCATGAATGCCATCATCTTCTTTTGAGAATTGGACTTTGACTTTCTGGACGAGCTTGAGAGTTGACGCGATGAAGACATCTATGGATTCCAAATGAAATGAGAACGAGAATGAGATTTGATCATAATGTTTAAAAGAATTTGTTTTTATGCATGCAACATGTAGCACATTGTTTCACATTGTCTTTCACATAGGATTACATGAATAAAATGTCATAAGTTTCCACATAGTGTAACATGTATAATGAAAGCACAATAAATTTAGTTTGTTCACGAGTGAGTATCATTAATTGTTTTAGGTTACGACAATAGTGCGAAATGCGTCTCCTAGCTAGGAATGAACAAAAACGCTCAAACGTAAAACACATAGTAATTGAGGATACATAAAAAGAGATTTAACGTAAAATATGGATTGTCACGGAACGTAACATATGACACTTCCAAAGTGAATCGAAGACCTTCTCGAATTAAGGAAACGTGCTTTGGCCTAATAGGTATTAGTACTCTCATCGATGGTCCCCAGGTAGGCAACGGGTCCTTAATGGATTTATACGAATGCCAAACCTAGACAGGACGTCCTGACTACCGGTACCTAACCCTTCCAGTTACTACACGTTCTTAATCGATTGGGAAATCGAGACTTTGGCGAGAGCGAAAATCGAGGAGTGGGACTAGTTAACAAGATGCGAGTATCACCTCTAACTTGATAACATCGTACCCTAACGTGGTTGGTACTTATCCAAAGATATGGGTCCACTAGAATATGAGATGGAAAACTCCCAACAAGGTTTGGATATCACTCCTAACTTGAGGGTAGATTTCGTGCAAAAATCAAAGTATGGCTGAGTGAAAATCATCACCAAGTGTGGGAATCACCCCTATCTTGATGAATCATTTCGATTGTGTTGTAAGAGTGTCTTCAAAGCCTCCAAGTGTGTATTGTGTTAGCCTTAGGAAAGGCATGTATATTAAAAGTCCAAAAGAAAGTAGAGGGGAGCAAAGAAGATAGAAGGGAAGTTGTTTTAAGCAACACATAGTGAAAAAGCTCCTAAACTATAGACTAGGCAAGGCATTCCTAATTCCCTATAGTTATGGCTCTGATACCAATCTGGTATCAGAGTATTCCTACAAGAGACTAGGGAAAAGTATGGCAATCCTACCTAATTCCCTATAGTTATGGCTCTGATACCAATCTGTCACACCCCAACCGATGGCGGAAACATCGGGATGAGACGAACAAATTGCTCAAAACAACATAACACTAAATGTGACAATATATATTAAATCATTTTATTAATTTCTAAGGTAAGGTACATTGTCTCAAATAAACAAACATAAATTCAATCATTAACTAAAATGCTAAAATGGGTTTCTAAAGCCATCCTAGCTTGTTTCTTGATTCTTGAACATTCAACCTGCAATATGTATTAAAATAAAGTCAACAAAAACATGTTGGCGAGTATACAAGTTTTCATACATAGCATAGTACGTGTTTAAAATGTTGCTCATATCCAAATGTGAATACAATACCATGTTAACAGTATATACTCGAAACGATGTTACTCTATGTGCCCAAACCAAAGTTTAACGCAATTAAAGTGTACCCAAACGAGTTTGAGTAGGTTGACATAGTTTAACCTAACAATACCTGCTCATAGAACAGGAGGGGCGTTTCTCAACCTATAGCGCTACCATTGTTAGGGGAGGCTTGTACGAAGTTAATGAACACATAGTCATGAATGTTTACATTAGCATAACATGTCTAACATGATTAAAATGTATCACATAGGGTAAGGATAGAGTGTGCGTAAAATGTTTGATGTGATTGTGATGTTTGATATAGAACACATATTGCACCCAAAGTGGAAAATAGAAAATGGGTCATGTATACTCACCTTAGTTTGCGTTGCGTATTTCTTGGAAAAAGGGAGAGAGATTGAGTTGGATCCAAAAGAGTGGCAACAAGCACAAGAGATTTACCCTATTTTGATTGGGAATTCGTTAATTTAAGGTTGGTAAAATGGTTAATATGATAACGGGAATTTTGCGGAATTAATAATGATAAACATACTGAGAATTGTAATAAGGATTTCTGATTTAACACAAGGGGAATTCTTAAGAATATAAATTCTGATTTTATAGTTATAATAATAATAAAATTTTTTGATTAATATAGATAGTAATAAATCTGATATATATATATATATATATATATGTATATGTATTAATAATTATTCTGATTAGTATATTAACTATTATATATTAGAAATAATAATTCTGATATTAATAATAATATTAATAACCGAATTTTTGTTAATAATAATAATAGCTGAATTTATTATTTTGGAAATAATATAATAACAATGATAAATATGATAATAATAATAATGATAATAATATTTCTAATAATAATAATATTTCTAATAATAGAAATGATAATGATAATAATAATAATAATAATAATAATAATAATAATAATAATAATAATAATAATAATAATAATAATAATCCTGATTATTATTTGTAATAATAAGAAAAATTCTGAAAATAATAATAATAATAGTATTACTTCAGAATATTAATAAGAATAAATATTGAGAATATTTTCTGATTATTATTAATAATATAAGAAAAAAATACTGAATTATATTAAATAATACTGTATTTAAATTAAATACTGATTATAAATTAACTGCATTTATACAAATTATATTAAATATATTGATAAGAAGTTACTGGTTTAATAATAACAGGTTTTCTATAAAATATAACTGAATCCCTCTTTTTTTTTCATTAATTATACAAACAAAATCATATATAATAACAATAATAATATTACTGAATATGTATATATAATAACAATAAACGACCGATGCATCATGATGACAGAAAGAAACAGAAAATAGAAAAAGAAAGAAGGGAATCGGAAACAGTGGGTACCGGACGCAGTCGTCTTCTCCGGCGAGATTTCCAGCGAGAGTTGGTGCTCCGGTTGTCTTCTCCGGTTGTTGGTTATCGAATCAGAGCGAGTGAAAGGGTATCGAAACAGGTTGTGTCGAGATGATGGTGAGCGGTTTCGGTTCAAGAAAGTCCCGGTATTTATAGGATGGTTTACGTGGTCGAAATAGGTAACAGTGGGTGAATATGGTAAGGAAAGATGATGGCAATCAGTCATGGATTGATTGCCGGGATTCTGTTCGGAGAAAGGAAATAACGAGAGGTGACAGCAAGACAACGCGTTTGGGTATTTTTTGGACGGTTGTTTTGAATTTGGTTTGAATTCTAAAGCGTGTATAAAAGAATTAAAGAACCAAGTTTATCAGCTCCGGAAAGGAGGATAAACTGGTTAAGGCTTTCGTGTTTGGCAGTTCAGGCGCGGGTTCGAGTCTCAAAGAGGGCGGGTTGTACAAGAAACCCCCCTTTTTGGTTTTTGTTGCCATTTAACTGAACTAACTGAGTTTTCAAACTCAGTTAGCTGGTCCCTTTGTTAAACTTAACCAAGTTAGGCTTAACTTGGTTAACTTCAAGGTTACAAGGGTTTAACTAACTAAGTTAGTTTAAACTAACTTAAAACTAGTATAATTTGTTATTTTTATTAACTTTTATAATATATGATAAATAAATAATTTATTTATTATTTGTTTAATATTAATAAATATCGTAATTATCCGATTTAACCCAAATTTATGGTAAACTACCGAATTAACGTACGAATTCCCGATTTTTGTTCGGTTTAGGGTAATCTCTTGATAACACTTGTTTCGAGAGCCAAGATTAGAATATTTTTCCACTGTTTTTACGTGTTTAACATAGTTTGACGTGTTTTAACGTGTAATAACATAACATAGTATTAAAACGAGCATATGATCAAAACGATGCACTTTTTCATTATGATCCAAGTCTCGAAATACAAGATAGGGTAAAATGAGAGTACAACCGACTGAACTTTGGAAAGTACAACTGATAAAGCTATAAATAGAAAATTCCAAAATACGGAACGTTACATTTTGGAACTTCTTCGAAAGGAACAACTGTACGCCAAGTTTTCAAAATGCGACTTCTGGCTTCGTGAAGTCCACTTCTTAGGCCATGTAGTGAACAGGGATGGGATTCATGTCGATCCATCCAAGGTAGATTCGATCAGGAACTGGCCTGCACCGCGTACACCGACGGAAATACGCCAATTCTTGGGTTTGGCGGGTTACTACAGGCGATTCATCAAAGACTTTTCGAAGATCGCACAGCCGCTTACGCTACTGACACAGAAAGGTGTCACCTACCGTTGGGGAGATTCCCAGGAAACCGCTTTTCAGTACCTAAAGGATAGGCTTTGCAGCGCACCTATCCTCTCATTGCCGGAGGGCACGGATGATTTTGTAGTCTATTGTGACGCATCGATACAGGGGCTCGGTTGTGTATTGATGCAGCGGGATAAAGTTATTGCTTACGCTTCTCGTCAACTCAAAGTTCATGAACGGAACTACACGACGCACGATTTAGAGCTGGGAGCTGTTGTTTTTGCACTTAAGATATGGCGACACTACCTGTACGGTACCAAGTGCACTATTTACACCGATCACAGGAGTCTCGAGCATATCTTCAAACAGGAGGAATTGAACATGCGTCAACGACGATGGGTCGAGTTACTTAATGATTACGAATGCGCCATCAAGTACCATCCAGGCAAAGCCAATGTTGTGGCTGACGCTCTCAGTCGGAAAGACACTCTACCTAGGCGTGTACGAGCTTTGCAGCTCACTATTCAGTCTGATCTTCCCGCACAGATAGGAACTGCTCAGATAGAAGCATTGAAACCCGAAAACATCAAAGCTGAAGCCTTACGCGGCTCAAGGCAATGAATGGAACAAAAGGAAGACGGCGCATACTATGTAACGGGGCGTATTTGGGTCCTACTTTATGGCGGTTTACGAGAGCTTGTGATGGATGAAGCACACAAGTCTCGCTACTCAATACATCCAGGGTCGGATAAAATGTACCACGATCTCAAAACAACATATTGGTGGCCTAGCATGAAAGCCCACATCGCTACTTACGTCGGCAAGTGTTTGACATGTGCAAAAGTCAAAGTGGAGTATCAGAAACCAGCGGGCCTACTTCAGCAACCCAAGATACCGCAATGGAAATGAGAAGAAATTTCCATGGATTTTGTTACAGGCCTACCCAAATCCCAGCATGGGAATGACACCATATGGATGATCGTAGATCGACTCACCAAGTCTGCACACTTCCTGGCTATAAAAGAAACGGATAAGTTCTCCACTCTCGCAGATATCTATCTTAAAGAAGTTGTTTCGAGGCACGGGGTGCCCATCTCCATCATTTCGGATCGGGATGCACGATTCACGTCAGAGCTATGGCAAGCGATGCATAAATCTTTCGGCTCACGGTTAGACATGAGCACAGCGTATCACCCTCAGACGGATGGGCAGTCTGAGCGAACGATCCAAACTCTTGAAGACATGCTTCGGGCATGTGTTATTGATTTCGGCAACGGCTGGGAAAAACATCTCCCTTTGGTGGAGTTTTCGTATAATAACAGTTATCACACCAGCATACAAGCCGCTCCATTCGAGGCATTGTACGGACGTAAATACCGGTCACCTCTCTGTTGGGCAGAGGTGGGGGATAGTCAGATCACGGGTCCAGAGATTGTAGTGGACGCCACGGAAAAGATTGCACAGATACGACAACGCATGGCGGCAGCACGCGACCGTCAGAAAGCCTACGCGGACAAGCGTAGGAAGCCTTTGGAATTTCAGGTCGGGGACCGGGTTTTACTTAAAGTCTCACCCTGGAAGGGTGTGGTTCGTTTTGGCAAACGGGGCAAACTAAATCCACGGTACGTCGGACCGTTCGAAATCATTGAGAAAATAGGCAAAGTAGCCTACAAACTGAACTTACCAGCTGAACTCGGTGCAGTTCACAATGTATTTCATGTGTCGAATCTGAAGAAGTGTCTGTCAGATGAGACCCTCATAGTTCCTTTTAAGGAACTCACTATCAACGAGCGGTTGCAGTTCGTCAAGGAACCAGTTGAAATCACGGACCGGGATGTCAAGGTCCTCAAGAACACTAGAATACCTCTTGTACGAATTCGTTGGAACTCCCATCGTGGCCCAGAGTATACCTGGGAACGTGAAGATCAAATGAAACTCAAGTATCCCCAGTTATTCGAAAACCGTGCAACCACTGCTGAGGCTGAAGCTACTACTGCAGAATTTCGGGACGAAATTCCAAATCAACGGGGGGATGATGTGACACCCCAGGAAAACCAGTAAATGATATAACTTACCTAGCTTCCTCAGTAACCGCATGCTAAATTTCGGGACGAAATTTCTTTCAAGTTGGGGATAATGTGACAACTCGAGTTTCCAAGGTTCTATTTTCGCATTAATTTCACGTTGACTTTGACTGTCTAGTTGTTTGACTCGTTGGACTTGAAATTGTACGCGTTGTGTTATAACGAAACGTAATATGATTGTTGGATATGTTATGTGCTATATAATAAACGTATTATCATTGTGCATATATGTGATTACTTGTGGTTATAAATATAATATTAGAATTGTAATAAAACACTTAACTGATTAAATCACGTAATGCCCGACGAATCGAGATGTGATTCATCATCAAACAAACTAGACGAACCAGAGTTTTATTCGCCATCCAACCCACTCGACGAAACATAAGTGTTTCGCCGAGAGCCCAGATTCGCCAAAGCCCAATACGGCCCAAACTTGTATGCGTAAAAATATATATGTGATTAGGAGAACGGTTATCAAAATACTGAAACCCTAGACTTCTTCCCTACTAGCGGCAGCCGTGAGACTCGAGACCCTCAAAGAGCGACCAAATTACTTCTTTGTTCTTCGTGGTTAGTGCATATTGTTATTATCCGATTATGTGTAAAACGTGTAGTTGAATAATATTCCTGCTTGTGTCTATGATGATAAATGATATGACAAGTGGTGGCTACTGTTGATTTCTGTTCGGTCCAATAACATCTCACGTATTGTTTTATATCATATTTGTCCTCTACTATATTTCTTGGTACCATTATTGTGTGTAAGAAATCAAACCCCACCGATTTGTTTGGCCAATAGCACCAAGCGGTAGTCATAAGAATGGCCGACCATCATGCTTAGTATTACACGTGATATGTCAGTTCATATGTGATTTTAATAGGAGTCAATATTGCTTGAATAATTGAGTGCCATTGGTTAAATTGTTGGCTAGTTAAAAGTTGGTCCAATCGAAATTAAGGACATATTACACACTCAAATACATTAAAGGGCTAATGTGCAGTGCATGTGGTTGTCGGCCAACATACTTTATATAACATGTGATTTGACGGTCAACCGGCTTCCTCCATGTGTGGGATAGTTTGATTAGTGGGGTTGGGCGGTCAACTGAAAGCCCTTGGCTGTGGGCTTCGGCCCAATAATGCTAAGGAAACCAGATCATAAGATTGGCGGCTATCTTGCACGTGATCATCTCACCGGCTAATATTTTGTGGTCCAATGAGGGTTGGCGGTGGGGGGATAGGTGTCGGCCACTAGGGCATTTAGGTTGATGTGATATTGTTTGTTACTTACTGAAACAAGTTATGTTTTGGCGAAACAAAAATTACACCGACGAAACAGAATTGGCGAAACAAAGGTGTTTCGCCAAGACCCATTGCGACCGAACAACTTTGGCGAAACAGAAGTGTTTCGTCGGAGTGGGGTCACGGCGAAACAGGGGGCGTTTCGCCGATTGGTTAATCTGCACTGTAACTTGGTTAATTTCTGTTAAAAATTAACTAGAATTATTAACAACAGTTAGTTGATACGTATGACTTATATGATTCAGAGTACGTGCTATGTGTTACTTGGTAGTTGTTATGTGTTATTTCATACGATGGTATGTGCATGCATGAACTTCGAGAATATGAACTGATTACTGTATACGTGCGTACTTTAGGACGTGATTGATTTACTTTGAGCACTTACTTAGCATACCGAGCAAACCAAGGTGAGTTCACACTCTTACTAAGGCATGGGATTCCCAAGGGCTTGGGAATGGGATTGAAGGAATGAGATTGAATACATTCGTACATACACTGTTACTAGACTACCATACCATCGTCCTCGGTTGTGCAGGACACATACGTAAAACCTACGTATACTTAAGCTACTCACTGTCCTCAGGTTGCGAAGGACACTCGCGTAAAACCTACGTGAACTTATACTCACTACTGCCTCGGTTGTGTCAGGCACTTACGTAAAACCTACGTAAACCCCCGCGTACCCTATCCTCGGTTATGAAGGATACTTACGTAAAACCTACGTAAACTTGTACGTATTACTGTTCTCGGAATATGTAGAACACTTATGGTTACGGATAGTCTAGTGGTTATACACATGGGAAGCCCCCACCAACAGAACATACTATCGGCCCAGTAGAGCCACACGTTACAAACGAACTTACTATTACGCATTTACTTTCTGTGAACTCGCTCATCTAGTTGTTGATCCTCTGTTACATGCCTTGCAGGTCGTTAGATACATGGAGCTTGCACAGGGAGGAGCTGGTCGTTGTGGGCTTGGATCGTGATTGTTTCGTTAAACACTTATGACATTTCATACTTAATTATGTTGGGTTTTATTTATACGCTTCCGCTAAATAGTGATTACACACTTATGTTTTGGAACACCTTTCATATTGGTGGTTGAATGGCATTTACTTTTTATATTAATTACATGTTCAATATGATTGGTGGCTTGATCCTGGTCAGTCACGCTCCCAAGCGGTGATACTCCGCAGGTGGATTTTGGGGGTGTGACATCATATATATATTAACGTGCCAGCATAATCTAAATCGATAACTTTTTGAGAAAATCTCAAAGTTATGTGAAAATTCTAAGATACGGAGAAACTTAGGAATTTTGTGATATATTGATTGATGAATCGTTCCTACGTATAATAGGACATGTAGAAATCAATTTGTGTGATTGTGCTATTTAAAATACGCACCCAAAGGTGAATGTCACTAAACCCCCTCTTTTTACTATTTTGTATATGTTTTGGGGGAAGAACACGCCTAAAAGGGTTTAATAATATTTTTGGATTAAAACATACCTTTTGATATAAATTATATATTTTCATTGAAAATATATGGATTTGTTATATATATGTTTCGGGGAGAAACGGTTTTGGTGAAAATATATGTTTCGGGGAGAAACGGGGATTTATACGGTGTTTCAGAGAAAACGACCGTGTAGTTGGGACGGATTTACTTGGTCCCAGGGATTTCAGTAAATTCGTACAACGGTTTATATTAAATTTGTCATATTAGTAGGATATATATATTGTACGTGAGGTAGGCATCTATAACAACCCTCGGTAAAACCGACACCCTCATAATATTTCTGACACCCTAATATATCTTTAAATATATCAATATGTCTTTATATGCAACCCGTATGTGAAAACCGAGCCCAAATTAGAATATAATATATAAAATAAATTAAAAACAATAATTATTAAGTTGAGGCGGGCCGCGTAGGACCTCACCTCAACTTAACGCGGGCCGTATGAAGGTGTAACCGGACTCCGCTGAATTCTTTAGTTGACGCGGGCCGCATAAGAGATTCCATTAGTTAACGCGGGCCGCGAGTGTCTCAAATGGTGGCGCAGCCCGGTGATGACACGTGTCATCATCGTGGCGGACCTATACGCTGACCCAGCCAAGCTACGCGTTGACCCAGCGTTGACGCGGGCCGCGTAAGCTTGGCCTGTTCTTCACGCGGGCCGCGAGAAAGTGCGATTACAGCCCTATAAATAGAAGGCAACGGCCTTCAGTCCGTCTCGCTCAAATCTTTCTTTCTTTCTTAATTTTCTGTAGTGGCGTTACTATACCCGGGCATTATACCCCCTAAAATAGTGAGGTTCTGCTACGATGTAAGTATTATAACCCCTGGAGACGTATTAGATACGCTGCCCGATTGATCTAGGGTTCCGTAACGGCTGTCGTGGTTCTGCCCGACGTAGTCGTTGGAATACCGTCTCGGGGAGGGTATTACTAATGTTAAAATGGGTTATTATACTAACACACGTGCATTTGTGTAAATTATAGATATTCACCAGGAAACCCTAAAGAATAACCTAAAACAGCAATGTGAGTAATCTCCTTTTTGCAAACTGTTTTTACAAAACCTTGAATACCTTTCCATGCGAATGACAGTTATTGAGTATTTGTAAGAATACAATTATCGTGGGTATGTTGGGGTTTTGGATACAAAATTTGTTACAACCTGGTTAAGGAGTAACATTTCCACAAGTCTGGTGTCGACAGTACCAACGGGTGATAATTGATATAACTTGGAAACAAATGTAATTGCGGGATCGCCCTCAATACTGTTCACTGTGAATTTTATTTAAACTTGATTAAACTGGGATTCACTCACCAGTATTTCCCACTGACAAAATGTTTTAAAACGCGTTTCAGGTAACAAAATGTGAAAGCCAAATAGAAGCCAGCTGGACAGCACTGGAGGCTTGGAAAAGTGGCAATAAAGTTACCTAAGAATAAAATGGATGTTTTATTAAATAAATAGGATTTATTCCTATGAAACGTGTGTATTGAAAACTTGGGTTTTTACCCATATGTTTAATGTTATAAAACATGGTGGTTTACTCTGATTAAATATTTCCTAACTACGGTCCTGATGAAAATTTCCGCTGCCAAATTGGATAAATAAATGTTATACCATCGAAACTGGCTCACGGCCGCCCGTTCCCGGGAACTAGGGACCGGGGGTTGTGACAGAAGGTGGTATCAGAGCTATGCCACTGATTCAGCCACAGAAGTGTTCTGCTGACATCGAAATACAAAAGTGTTAGGAAATAAATTATGGAAATACGTGTATAATTGTATTTCTTGCTATGTGTTATCTGACTATTTGTTAGTTTACAGTATGAGCGACCAAGGACCTTCTGACGCCTATCGTCAACTGTCTGGTTCGCCTAGGAGCGAAGGCACCTCCTCTTCTCAGCCTGCCCTCTCGGGGTATTCTGCTGACACAGAAGAAGGAATCTTTGTGTTTAAGGCTCAGTCTGAAGAGCCATTTCCTCAGAAAAAGAGGGGATGGTTCAGTAGGGGAGCGTACGAGCGTAGGAAAAGAATGAAAAAGTTGCAGGAACAGCGAGTGTTAGCCGCAGCAAAAAGAGAAACTGATGCTTATAATCAGGACGTGCTCAATAGGGGTATCGCTAATATCCATATTTTAGCAACCACTGCTGCTGACCCAAACCTGGAACAAATGCTAGCACCCCAACCACAAAATCCTGACCAACCCATGGAAGTAGAAAACCAGATAGAAATGCCTGATTACAACCCGGAGGAGATACCTAGGGTACCTGCACCAGATCCCCTAGACCCAAACAATTACGACCCCTGGTGGGACGATGTTAGGGACTACGTGCAACAAAACCCAATACAGGAAAATGTGCCAATGCCCAACTTAGGAGCTTACTAAGGGTTAGATCCTCAAGATCCCTACAACATTAGTGATGCATATGTTAGGGAAATTTTAGAGAATCCATACCCGTACCAAGCCCCTATGCCTCCGTATTAGGAACCCGTACCCTAGTTTCCAAACCCAGTCCTAGAACCTGCACCCCCAATGAGTGCAGAAAATATCCAAGAACTTAGGACTTTTGGGGAGGAAATTTTAGAAAGTAGTGATAGAATGCGACAGGTGGGAGAACGCCTCGTATGGAAATACGATGAGCGTAATATGAATTTTTGGATGAATCCATATCAGTGAATGTGATGACAGGAACGGTAGTAGTAATAATAATAACAAAATAATATATGTGTGTATGTGTTAGAAAAAAAAAACAATACGGATGCCTACTATTAGTATTGTAGCTTTACATTTCAGTCAGTATTGTAATTTAAATTTTAATACTAGTGTGTAATGATGCATACTATATAAATAGAGTAAAAGTCGCAATGCTCGACGCTTTTGGTTAAAAGTGCGTGTCGTATGATTGGCTATATTCAAATATTAATTGTGATATTAATATTTGGTAAATTGTTTAAAATTCAGATGGCCGACGAGGAAAATCAGGATAATCTGAATAACGATAACCAGAGTAACATTAACGTGGTTAATGAGAATCCGGACAACAATAACAATGGAAACCAAATGGATAACAGTGCCGTTCAACATATAGTGGCACAAGGAATTATAGATGCAATGCCATTTATTATTCAAACGGTTCAAGAAGCGAATAATAAAAGTAAGCATAGCAGTAAACGACCAAGTGAACTGGAAAACAGCGTGAACAATGGACCCGTACTTCAAGCGCCCATTCCCAAAAGAAGAAGAACCATGCCATATGGTTGTTCTTACAAAGAATTCTGGTCCTGTAAATCAATAGAATTCTCGGGCAATGAAGGACCCATTGCAGCCCTGCGCTGGATAGAGAAAACTGAGGCCGTTTTAAAAATAAGCAAATGTGCTGAAGAAGATAAGATAATGTTTGCTTCAAATCTGTTTAAAAACGCAGCCTTAGAATGGTGGAACACTATCCTCCAGTCAAGAGGAAGTGATAAGATTTATAACATGGAATGGGAGGAATTTAAAAATATGGTAGAAAGGAAATTCTGCCCTCCCAATGAAAAGGAACAGATAGCAAATAAGTTTCTAAATCTTAGAATGACCGGGGTAGACAGTAAGGGTTACACTACCACATTCTTTGAGTATGCTAGGATAGTACCAACCCTTGCATCACCTGAACCGGTATTAATCTCCCGTTATATCTAGGGATTAATTGGAGAGATTAGACATGTAGTCAAGGCAGCTAGACCCCAAACTATAGAAGAAGCTGTAGAACTAGCCAATACCTTGACAGATGAGTTAATCCATACTAGAGAAGAAGACCAGAGGAGAAACCTAACCCAAAGGCTTACCCAAGAATTCCGTTCTGGGAATTCCAACAGTAGAAATATAGGTTCTACCTCTGCACCATACTGCAGGAACTGCAAGAAGAAGCATTCTGGAAGATGCTCTACTTACTGCAATTACTGTAAGGCGCCAGGACACAAGGAAGAAAATTGCAGAAGAAAAGCCAGTAATGGAATGTGCTACAACTATGGAGAAAAAGGTCATATTAAGACAAACTGCCCAAAATTGACTCCAGCTGCAAACAACAAGAATACTAAAAATGCTAGAGCATTCGTTTTAACTGCAGATGAAGCCAGGATGATTCCAGATGTAATTGCTGGTACGTTTTTAGTTAATGATATTTTTGCTAAAGTATTATTTGACTCTGGTGCCAACCAAAGTTTTATTAATACTTCATTTTGCAAACTCCTAAATCAATCATTAACTAAACTACCACAAGAATGTTTAGTAGAAACCGCAAATGGAGAAACCGTTAGAATTTCTGAAATCTTGCAGGGAGCAAGAATAGAAATTTTTAATCAAAAATTTATTGTAAACCTTTACCCAATGAATCTGGTAGGATTTGATGTCGTATTAGGAATGGATTGGTTAATAGCCAATAAAGCAAATATCTTATGTGATCAAAAGTCAATTCAGGTAAAATCACCAAGAGGTGAAAAGATCACAATTAAAGGAGATAAACCATCTAGACCCACTAAATTCATCTCTGTGATGAAAACTGCAAGTTGTATAAGGAAAGGATCTATAGTGTATTTGATTTCTATAATCACTAACACTAAAGGAAAAGAGTTAAAAAGACATTCCAGTAGTGTCCCAATTTTCAGATGTCTTTCCAGAAGAATTGCCAGGACTACCGCCAGACAGGGAAGTTGAATTCAGAATTCACCTGTTACTAGGGACAACACCGATTGCCAAAGCACCTTATCGTTTGGCACCCGCTGAAATGCAAGAACTAAAGAAACAATTAGACGAATTGTTGGAGAAAGGATTTATACAGCCAAGCTCATCGCCATGGGGAGCACCAATTTTATTTGTCAAAAAGAAGGACGGATCAATGCGTATGTGCATTGACTACCGTGAATTGAACAAAGTCACGATTAAGAACCGGTATCCATTACCAAGAATCGATGATTTGTTTGATCAACTTCAAGGAGCTCGATTTTTCTCTAAAATCGATTTAAGATCAGGATATCATCAATTAAAGGTACAGGAAGAGGACATTCCTAAAACCGCATTCAGAACAAGGTATGGTCATTATGAATTTATTGTCATGCCATTTGGTTTAACCAATGCCCCAGCCGCATTTATGGACATGATGAACCGAATATGTAAGCCATATTTGGATAAATTCATAATTGTTTTCATAGATGATATTCTAATTTACTCTAAAAGTAAAGAGGAGCATGCAAAGCACTTGCACTTACTTTTAAGTTTATTGAGAAAGGAAAAGCTTTATGCAAAATTTTCCAAATGTGAGTTTTGGATAGAACAAGTACAATTTCTCGGACATTTAGTTAACCATGAAGGAATTCATGTAGACCCAACAAAAATCGAGGCAATTACCAAATGGAAAACCCCAGAGTCACCAACTGAGGTTAGAAGTTTCTTAGGATTGGCCGGTTATTATAGAAGATTTATCCGAGATCTTTCTAGAATAGCCATTCCTTTAACTAAGTTAACCTGTAAATCTGTTAAGTTTGAATGGGGACCAAAACAAGAAGAAGCCTTTAGAATTCTTAAGCAAAGATTAACCCATACACCGATACTAGCGTTACCAGAAGGAACTGAAGACTTTGTAGTCTTTTGTGACGCTTCTAAGTTAGGTTATGGATGCGTATTAATGCAACGCCAAAAGGTTATAGCTTATGCATCTAGACAGCTTAAGAGTCATGAAGAGAATTATTCGACCCATGATTTGGAATTAGGAGCCATAATTTTTGCCCTTAAGATTTGGAGACATTATCTTTATGGTAGTAAGTTTACCATATTCACGGATCATAAGAGTTTAAGATATGTCTTCGGGCAAAAAGAGTTGAATATGAGACAGAGACGCTGGATGGAGTTACTTAGTGATTATGATTGTGATATCCAGTATCATGCAGGAAAAGCCAATGTGGTGGCTGATGCTTTAAGTCGAAAGCATCATGAAAAGCCAAAAAGGGTACGTTCTCTTAAATTAAATCTACAAGTAGATTTAAACAATCAGATTAGAAAAGCACAAGAATCAGTAATCAAGGAGGATACTGAAAAATTAAAGGGAATGATTAAGGAATTAGAACAAGGAACATATGGAATTTGGAGGTTCCATAAAAAGAGAATGTGGATACCTAAATTAGGAAATTTACGTCACCGTATATTAGAAGAAGCTCATAAGTCTAAATATACGATGCATCCAGGAAGTGATAAAATGTACCAGGATTTAAGGAAAAATTTCTAGTGGATAGGAATGAAAAAGGATGTAGCAGCTTATGTTTCTAAATGTTTAACTTGCTCACAAGTTAAAGCTGAACATCAGAAACCCTCATGTTTGTTACAACAATTAGAAATACCAGTTTGGAAATGGGAATTGATAACAATGGATTTTGTTACCAAATTGCCTAAAACAAGGAAAGGTAATGATACAATCTGGGTGATTGTAGATAGGTTAACCAAGTCAGCTCATTTCTTACCAATGAAGGAAACCTTTAGTATGGAACAATTAGCTAAATTGTACGTAAAAGAAATCGTTTCTTTACATGGCATTCCTTTATCAATTGTTTCCGATAGAGATAGCCGTTTTACTTCTCATTTTTGGTCAAGTTTCCAAAAAGCAATGGGAACCAAGTTGAATTTAAGCACAGCTTATCATCCTCAAATAGACGGGCAAAGCGAAAGGACAATCCAGACGATGGAAGACATGCTTAGAGCTTGTGTAATTGATTTTGGAGGTAATTGGGACAAACACTTACCTTTAATAGAATTTTCTTATAATAACAGTTATCACACAAGTATCAATGCTGCACCATTCGAAGCACTTTATGGATGAAAGTGCAGAACCCCAGTCTGTTGGGCAGAAATTGGGGAAAAACAATTATCTGGACCCGAGATAGTACAAGAAACAACTGATAAAATCATTCAAGTCAAGGAACGACTGAAAACAGCACGTGATCGACAAAAGAGCTATGCTGATAACAGACACAAACCATTAGAATTTCAAGTAGGAGATAGAGTATTATTAAAAGTCTCTCCTTGGAAAGGAGTGGTAAGATTCTTCAAAAGAGGAAAGCTAAGTCCCAGGTATATTGGACCTTTCAAAATTCTTAAAAGAATAGGACCTGTAGCCTATCAGCTACAACTGCCAGAGGAAATGGTAGGAATACATGATGTATTTCATGTATCTAATCTCAAAAAGTGCCTAGCTGATGAATCACTCGTAGTACCTCTCAAAGATATAGAGGTTAATGAACAACTCAAATTTGTAGAGAGGCCTCTACAAATTGAAGATAGAAAAATTAAAAATCTCAAGCATAAGAGATTAGTTCTGGTCAAAGTGAAATGGGACTCCAAAAGAGGACCTGAATATACATGGGAACTTGAATCAGAAATGCAAAAGAAATATCCACACTTGTTCCAGTAGATCTCGAGGACGAGCTCTAAAACAAGGTGGGGAGGATATAACAACCCTCGGTAAAACCGACACCCTCATAATATTTCTGACACCCTAATATCAGTGGCGGACCCAGGAATTTTTCCATAGGGGTGCGGAACATTTTTAAAAATTTTAGGCCCCTAGGTATATAAGTAAAAAATCGGTTCGTATCGGGTCGGGTCATGTAAAACATACGAACATCAAACTAAATTTATATAATCATCAAAAACATGTCAAACCTTGTTACAAACATAATTAAAACGTCGACGCCCTACGGGTTTTCATTTTTTGAAATCTATCCAAAACATCATCTAAAGCTAATTTCTTAAGCAATTCTTTCTCTATATAACATAAGTTCATCGCTCCATAATATAATGTTTCAATTTTAATTTTAATTTTCAACTATTCAAGCCCTAGAAATCATAACGTAAGTTGTAATCACACTAAAAATATATAAACAACATAATCACCCTAAAAATCATATAAACAACCATAAACAACGTCAAAACACACAAAATTTCAAACCTATTTAACAACTTTATTACCCTTTTTTCTCCTATAATATCAACCAAAATCAATAAAATAACAAAGAAACTTACCCGTGTTCGGATTCCGGTTAGATTTAGCGTCAAACGACGGTGGTATGGTGGTTGATTACGGTGGTCGCCGGCTGCTAGACTGTTGTCGCTAGGTGATGTTGTTCGTTGGCAGTGCAGGGACGCAAGAGAGAGAGAGCGGGAGAGAATTTCTAAAGGTTTTGGGTTTTAATTATTTTATTATAATTTGAAATATTGTTGGGTTTGGTTAATATGCTAAGACTTAGTGGGCTAGCTAGTTAGGAAAATTATAAGGGAGTAAAGCTATGGGTATTTGGGTTTAGTTAGTTAGGTATTAAAAGTTATATAATTTAAGTAGTATTTTTTTTTTAAATAAGAGTTTACTAAAAAAAATTTAAAATATAAATTGATAACACTTTTTACCTAAGGGGTGCGGACGAAAAATTTCAAGGTTACGGTCGAAAAATTTCCAAGGGGTGCGGACAAAAAATTTCAAGGGTGGGGTCGAAAAATTCCAAGGGGTGCGGACGAAAAATTCCAAGGGGTGCGGACGAGATTTTCGACTGAACTTAGCACTATTTTTTTTTTCCCCGGGGGTGCGCCCGCCCACCTTGGACAATACTTGTGTCCGCCCCTGCCTAATATATCTTTAAATATATCAATATGTCTTTATATGCAACCCGTATGTGAAAACCGAGCCCAAATTAGA
Organism: Helianthus annuus; assembly: GCF_002127325.2. Classification (NCBI taxonomy): domain Eukaryota; kingdom Viridiplantae; phylum Streptophyta; class Magnoliopsida; order Asterales; family Asteraceae; genus Helianthus; species Helianthus annuus. The sequence continues at coordinate 54,571,216 of NC_035446.2, forward strand.
ATATAATATATAAAATAAATTAAAAACAATAATTATTAAGCTGAGGCGGGCCGCGTAGGACCTCACCTCAACTTAACGCGGGCCGTATGAAGGTGTAACCGGACTCCGCTGAATTCTTTAGTTGACGCGGGCCGCATAAGAGATTCCATTAGTTAACGCGGGCCGCGAGTGTCTCAAATGGTGGCGCAGCCCGGTGATGACACGTGTCATCATCGTGGCGGACCTATACGCTGACCCAGCCAAGCTACGCGTTGACCCAGCGTTGACGCGGGCCGCGTAAGCTTGGCCTGTTCTTCACGCGGGCCGCGAGAAAGTGCGATTACAGCCCTATAAATAGAAGGCAACGGCCTTCAGTCCGTCTCGCTCAAATCTTTCTTTCTTTCTTAATTTTCTGTAGTGGCGTTACTATACCCGGGCATTATACCCCCTAAAATAGCGAGGTTCTGCTACGATGTAAGTATTATAACCCCTGGAGACGTATTAGATACGCTGCCCGATTGATCTAGGGTTCCGTAACGGCTGTCGTGGTTCTGCCCGACGTAGTCGTTGGAATACCGTCTCGGGGAGGGTATTACTAATGTTAAAATGGGTTATTATACTAACACACGTGCATTTGTGTAAATTATAGATATTCACCAGGAAACCCTAAAGAATAACCTAAAACAGCAATGTGAGTAATCTCCTTTTTGCAAACTGTTTTTACAAAACCTTGAATACCTTTCCATGCGAATGACAGTTATTGAGTATTTGTAAGAATACAATTATCGTGGGTATGTTGGGGTTTTGTATACAAAATTTGTTACAACCTGGTTAAGGAGTAACATTTCCACAAGTCGGGTGTCGACAGTACCAACGGGTGATAATTGATATAACTTGGAAACAAATGTAATTGCGGGATCGCCCTCAATACTGTTCACTGTGAATTTTATTTAAACTTGATTAAACTGGGATTCACTCACCAGTATTTCCCACTGACAAAATGTTTTAAAACGCGTTTCAGGTAACAAAATGTGAAAGCCAAATATAGTTCGTAATGTCTATCTAACTTACAAGTCCGAACATTTGATGCTATAATTTAATATGTAAACTTGGGAAGATGCTTTGTTCGAAAGTTTTTGGGAAACGCATGCGACGGCTGACCCTTGGATTTTTATTAAGAAAATAAATTGACTTTCATAAATTATATGGATGTTTTGATCAAATTATTAGAAAGTTTTCCTTGGGATCAAATTATTTCAAATTTGAATATGTGAACTGACCTTCCTTTGTGTTGACACTTGATTTTAACGTGTCCTTCAGGTACTTGAGTTCGGCTTCGGGAATTATGGCGTATCTTGTGGTTGTTGATGCCTGTATGGTTTGATAATGTGCTGGACAAACTTTTAAAACTATTTGGGACAAATGTAATAAGATACATAAGGATCAAGACAACTTAACTATGGTGTGGTTGTGATGAACTTTAAGACTTATGTTTTAAAATCTATGTTTTAATTAAGTTAAAATGTCCAACAATTCGATGCATCGTTCAGCAAGATGTTAATGGGCACCGGCTTCCGTCACCACTACGTTTTATATTCCACTGCGACGTTTTTGGGGTGTGACACGTTTTGATTGGTCGTGTGTGTATGTAATGAATATTCGTATGAAAATAAAATATTACAAACTCGTACGTTGACATATCGTATGCCATTTAGGCGTTTGGAATAAATATAAAAAGTTATAATTTTCTAATAGAGTTTTCGAGTTGTGGTTGTTTAAAATAAATATAACTAATAATTATACTTATTCTATACGTTGAAACAAACATCAATAATTATATTTGTTTTTATAAAAGATCGCCGGGTTTTTGTTGTTTGAAATAAAGATAAACAATTATGTTTATTTTTTAAAAAGAATCATCGAGTTTTCGGATTTGGAAATAAATATATAAACTACATTTACTTTTATAAAAGAATCCAAGTTGTTTGATGTTTGAAATAAATATACAAACTATATTTATATTGTAAAAGAATCCGAGTTGTTTGGTGTTGAAATAAATATATAAACTATATTTATTTTTATGATTGAATTCTCGAATTTTCGATATTTAAAATAAATATAATAACTATATTTATTGTTATAAATGATTTCTGAATCGTCGTTTTGTTTAAAACAATTGTGATAATTATATTTGTTTCGTAATTTACTTCGAATCCGAATAGGTGTCGTCGAAAATAATATACGTTTGTTTTTGTTTTTATTAAAAGTTACTTGATATCAATAGTTTTTGTTTTATAATAAAACACGTTCATTTACGGATTTTCTCGAAACCTCTGTTTTTGGATGTCCCCGACAACACAAGTTGTCGTTATTTTTCAAAATTCAACAATTATTCAATTCAACAATATATAGTTTCACAAAAATGTCAAAACATAACCTAAACATTAATCAATTCGGTTTTGAGAGTTCGTTTTCAAGTAATTAATCAATAAAAACTATAAAAATAACGTAAATAGTCGCGCCGTTAATCTTTACCATCTCTCGTGTCGATTCGTTAACTGAGTTGACCGGCTGACCGAGTCAACCAGGTTTGACCCGGGTTGACCGAGTTGACTTGGTTTGACCCGAAACCAAATATGAGCTAACCGAACCCGCATCTCAAACCATTGATCAAGGTTGTTGACCGTCTTTAACCTCCTTTGACCGGGTTTGACCAAACCCGAACCCGTTGAACCGAAGCCCGCATCTGACCCTAGACTCCCGAACCGAAATCTGGTCCAAAACATATAGTTTTCTTGTAACTCAAACCAACAGTAACTTACTTCACCATTTCCGAATCTTGTTCCTGACCTGAATAGAACCCGAATCAAAACATGCTTGACCCGAACTAAACTGTTGTTGACTGCCTTTGATTGGACCGCACCCAAATCAATGTAGAACCCGAAGCTAAAAACGACCCAAAATCGACTTAAAACTCTCGGAATCGTAACTGACCTGACCCGAGACGAGCACCCCCATTACCGCCGCCATCGCCGGCACCGGTTCGTCTGACCGGTGCCGTTGAGTTCCACCGTCGTCCACCGTTAACCTTCATCATCACCATTATCTTAATCATTCTATCACCACCTCCCATCATCATCAACCCATATCATCATCATCATCTCGACGACCAGAGCCGGTCCGACCGGTGAATCAAGAGAGAGAACGTGTTGTGGGAGAGGGGCGTTGCCAGTGAAATTTCATCGAAAACATGCCACTACCGCCGCTAGTTGTTCGATGGGTGTGTCTGCTTGTCAGAACACCACCGGTAGCCGGCCGATGTGTTGGCCTGGACAGGAAATCGAGAGGGAGGGGGTGGAGGACGAGAGATGCAGGTGTGTGTGTGCATAAAGATAATAGGAAGCAGCTGTGTCACACCCATTCGATAGCAGAAGCGGTGTGAACTTGATTAGTTTTCATCGCATACTATATAAGTAAAAAAGCTACATGATTAAAAACATACGATGTTCATTCATTGTCATAATTAAGTGTTACACACAATAAGTTGTTTAAGATACATGACAACATAAGTTATAATTTTTTCAAAAAACTAGTTCAACATAAGTTTAAAATACAAGGCTTTGCATCCTATATCCCATTGAAGATGAGATATATGGGCCAAACCCTTCAAAAGGATGACACCGTTAACTTGTTAATCCAAAAGCCTTGTGAGACCCGACCGCACCAAGATCAAATCATTTACCTAAAATACATGTAATTTTTGGAAAACATCAACAAAAGTTGAGCGAGTTGATGTGTTTTGTATGTGCACCAATAAGTCTCAAAACATTTGAGAGATTTGTATAACAAAGTGGTATGTAAAGCGTCTATGAACATATCATTAATGTTTTGCAAGGACATTAATATGTGTGACGACGTAGGAAGTACTCAACCTTGGCGAATTTCCTCCGGTCCACTCGGTTGGAATAACAAAAGCACTACATGGGCCACACAAGGACCCATGAGTGGGGCTCGTTACACCCGATAGATCTACCACTCTTGCCCCTCGGTCTTATACAAGATTAATGGCGCTTAAGAGAGACCCTATTCGCACATGATTTAACAGTTAATTCCCTAGCTAAACCATACCATTGAGACATGTATTTCACCCCGAGAGTTATAAAACGGAAAACACTTAAGAGAAAAGGGGGACATGAACTCACAGCTTTGTGTCTTGAGAGAGAGATATAATGCTAGCAACGGTGTTCCAAACATGAGTTAACCTACAAGTGTTCTAACTCATTAGACACTTTGGTCTCTTCTAGACCTTGTACTCATTGCTAATCTTGAACGTTTATTATATTCATTTTATTTTTGGAACACTTGTGCATTTTTAGTAATATGTTGGCGTTTGTTTTCATGTATATGCTTTCATTATATATACTCCTTATATATACGTTGCATTTCAAGTGTGTACGAACGGGCCTCGCCCTTCGTGAGTCTTCGTGTCTCGCACGATCATAAGTGAGAATCTCCGTGATCCACATGGCTTACTTTGTTCCGAGTGATATATATATATATATATATTCTTCAAAAATATATTTTTATTCTAGCGAACCTCGTTCACTTGTGAGAATTTGTTCGAGTCGAGAATGTATAATTGTTACACAAATATAATCGCATATCTTTTATAGATATAAGTGTTAAAAATATTTATTTTTAACGTCGTGAATACGTTGTCGTACGCGTATGGCATGCTTGTGAGAGTACACTTGAACAAGTGTATGTGAGTACATCACCATGTACTTGAGTCTTTTATACGTATACGTATACATATACCGTATCTATACCTGTATTTGCGTGTTTTATACGTGTAGGTATACTGTATTTATACGTGTAGGTATACCATATTATACGTGTACGTATACCGTATTTATACGTGTAGGTACATTGTATTTATATGTGTAGGTATACCGTATTATACGTGTAGATATACCGTATTTTATAATGTATTTTTAAAATATATATATTTATATTTATATACAAGTATTGTTGATGCACGAAAGTCTAAAGCCTACGTCATAGTCTTAGTCAAGTTTGTATAGGGTCTAGGGGTCAGAAATGTCAACTTTGTATAGTATAGGGGGCTGTATGTAAATGTTAAGTTGTTATGGGCTGATTCCGCTCGAAATGACATAGTGTCATGTTGGTGCAGTTGTCTGTCGACTACATCTTCGTTCGAGTCTTAGATAGAGAGAGAGAAGCCCAGAGACTGATCAAGACTGAAGAAGTGAAGACTTGACATTGTCAGAGACTCGATGAACGACTCATCAACATCTGAGGGGGAGTTTGTTGGTGCACTACATCTGTCGACTTCGTCTTGGATCGAGTCTTAGATTACATTGCATAGATTAGGGCACGTTTTACGAGAAAATAGGAGAGTGTATGTGTTTTAGTGGCTGATTTCGCTCTTAGGGTCTTAGGTTGCTAATTTCGCTTATGTGGTCTATTGGTGATTTCGCTTTTATGAACATGTGTTCATTGGGGCGAAATCAGGACCCAATATATAGGGACCTGAGCGAAATCAGAAGTGTGTGTTGTACGAATTCCATACCAAGGTGCTGCCGGTGTGAAGACTGCTTGTATTCGTGTTTATATCAATACAATCAGTAGTTAATAGTGAAATCAAGCTAAACAAAGACTGAATCAATGAATTCCGCCTCTGATTCAGTCTGAGCACTCTTCTGATCGACTCGTTAGGTCGTCTCGCGATCCTACAAGTGGTATCAGAGCTCAGGAGGAAGAGTTCTTACCGTTTAGCTCGTTTTCGCTGGAATATTCTGATTTCTACACCTTCTTTCTTCATCAGAACGAGTTTTATTGGTCAAAATTGGATCAAAATTTCACAGATTATAGGAAATTGGACATAGACAAATCTCTGAAAGTTTGAAACTGAAATACAGACTAAAAATGGACAAAATTAGGGCCCGAGTTGATTTCGCTTATACGACCATTCTGTGATTTCGCTCATAGATCACTCTAAACCCATGGCATTATAGCCTAGTGGTATCTTGGTGGTGGGATAAGGCTTATGACCATTAGGTCATGGGTTCAATTCCCACAAAGGGGGTTTTTTCCAGATTTATTGGGTTTCCTCCTGAATTGGTGTATAGGCATTATTGCCTAGTGGAGATGGATATGATCGGGTGGTTCTGCTGGTGGCACGATGATACTCCAGTGGTCCGTCAGTGATCCAAATTTACCGTTCAAAAAAAAAAAAAAAAAAAAAAAAAGATCACTCTAATTTCGCTCCAGTGAACATCATTCTTTGAGATTTCGCTCCAGTGTCACATAATCAGAGATTTCGCTCATAGGTACAAACCCTAATTTCGCTCATAAGGACCATCTATTTTCGCTCATAAGGTTCATACAGAACCCTGATTTCGCTCCAAGCCACTAAACAGGGATTTCACTTCAGAAGTTCATATCTGATTTCGCTCATATGTCACTGATGTATCAGATTTCGCTTTTGTGTGCAATCTGGTGATTTCGCTTTGTGGTTTATTGGGATTTCGCTTTTAAGACTGAAATTTGATTATTTCGCTCCAAGAAGGCTCAACAAGTAATTTCGCTCCAAAGAGTTTTCCACTTGAAAACTCAAATTTCGTTTAGAAAACTTGTCGGGATTATTTGAAATATGGCAGAAAAGTTTGACGAAAAGGAGAATGAGTTTATTGGAAGAATAAATGATGGATATGGTTGGTATAGCAGTTATGAACAGGATGATAAAAGGATGTGGATTATGCGGCTTGAAAATTTTCTGTGTAAAAAGAATGAGACATTGGAGGAGTTGGAAAGCAGATTTAACTATTTACTGGACAAATTGAAAATATATGAGATACAGTTGACAGATGTTGAAAAAGTATCAAAGCTTGCAAACGCATTACTGGCAGATTGGGATGATATTTTGAAAAATCTAAAATTGAATTCTGGTTTCTCTGGGATACCAAAATTACGTCCATCAGAGCTCTTAAAAAAACTCAAAACACACAGTTATGAGAATGATAAAAGAAAAGAGAATTGATGGACAAAATAAAAAGAAACCTAGAGAACATAAGTTTGAATATAATTGTTGAAATAGATAAAAGAATATGTGTGTGCCTTGCGGCAAAAAATGTCATGAACTATGATATTAAGAGGGGTTGTTATATTGATAAGAATGCGAATCCTCTTGATTTCGTTAAAATTTTTTGTGCAGGAACATTCCAGAAAGAGAAAGAGCAAGCTCCAAAGAATGAAGAATCTGTGAAGAACGAATCTTCAAATTCTGAATCATTGTGCTCCAAATGTGAAAAACTTGAAGATTACAATGGCAAACTCTTGAAGGAAGCGGAAAGTTTGGCATTGGAAATAAAAAAGTTGAAGAATGAATAGCAATCTGATGATAAACAGATTTTTGTTTTGCAGGGAGATTGTGAAAAGCTGAAAGATGAAAATGTTAAATTGTTAAGTAATTTGAACAGTTTGACATCTGAAAACAAGGTTTTGAAAGAAAAAGAAAAAGACTTTGAAAGCAAAAAGAAATCCTCAAAAAATGAAGATTTCTGGATAAAACTTGAAAACAAAAATCTGAAAGCTAATGAAACAAAATTTCAAGAACAGATAAAAGTTTTAGAAAATGAAAAAACTGTTCTTGAAAACATGAAGAATGAGAATGAAAAAACAATCAAGTCTCATCTTGAAAGAATATCTCAGCTTGAAAATGAAGCTGAGAATTCAAGAAACAAGATTGATGAACTTGAAAAGAAATTGAAAGGTTTTGTGACATCATCTGAGTCTTTGAATATCCCCTGTCCAAAACCTATCAATTCTGTTCCAATAAGTGACGATGTCACAAATTTTGACAATGTTAAAGTTGAAGATTGCGATGAGAAATCTGATGATGAAAATGAAAAAATTGAAAAACAAAATTGTTTTTGAAATTAAAAGAAAAATTTCAGAAAACTGTTCTGCAATCGACTGAAAAGGAAGAATGCTCTAAGCAAAAACCTTTGAAGAAGAAAGAGGAACAGAAACAAAAAATTAAAAATTTGAAAAATGTTCAAAAAGATAATAACAGTTCATCAGATCAATCATCTAATCGCAAACAAAAATTACAAAAAGTAAAAAATGAAAACTCAAAAATTGTTGGCAATAAGTGGTGCACGTCGGACCACAGTACTCAAAAGTCAAATCCAGCTTACAAGAGGAATGATGACTACCACAAAGCCAGACAATGCTATGATCTGAGCGTTTGGTGTGAAGGTGGTACATGGTACGATAACAGAGTGTGTTACCGATGCGGTTATCAAGGACACATTGCTGTTAACTGCCAAAGTTGGAATTATGAGACGAGAAGATGCTTTAACTGCAACATCAGAGGTCACATTGCCAGAGATTGCCCAAGGAGATCGAATGACAGATTGAGGGCTAAGTCTAAAAAATTGGCAAAGATTCCAGTCAATGTCAAACCCCATGAACAGAAGGTTCTAAAACCTAAAGTTCAAGAACAGACAATTCAAGAAAAGAAAGTTAAACTTTCACAGGGGCAGAAAGACAGACTGAGGAAGAAGAGGAAGAAGGCGAGAGAGTATCTCGAGAAGATCTTGTCCTCGGGTTCATCCGTTGGTAAGAATAAGAGTTCTGATGAATCGACTCCCTCGATGGCAAAGTCAAGCAAGACGAATTCATCGGATACAAATCTGAGGACGAAAGAAGAAAAGAAGAAGAAGAAAATGGTCGGCGATGAATCTGATGTATTAAAGTCAGACAAGCCACCTTCAGGCAATAAATCTGACAGATCAAAGTCAGACAAGCCAGTGCAGGCAATGATTCTGGTACGTCAAAGCCAGAGGAGCCTGGTGTTGAGGTAAAAAAGGAGAATTCGGGTTTAACAATGGATGATGCAAACTTTCCACCATTGTTGAACAAGAATTCGAAATCACCCAAGGACCGTCAGGCTTGGGTGAATCTGTTTAAATAGAAAAACCTGACTTGCCGGAGTTCCCAGGTTGGTAAGTGTGGAACAGGTATCGGCATCTTTCTTGAGAAATTCACAGGTTGGTAACTGTGATATTTTGACCTACAAGTGGTTAATCAAGGACATTAAGTTGTACTTGATTTTCTACAAGTGATGTTTGAGATCTAAAACTGAAATTGTAAAATTTGTCAAGTGATTAAAGAAGAACAAAGTGATGAAGTGACCCCGAACCTATAAATGTATGGTAAACAAACTAATTTTCCGGAAAAACCATTTTTATTAAAACAAACTTAAGTGTTTTGAAATCATAATGGGAAAACAGTTTGTTGTCAGGGGGAGTTCTGATTGTTGACGCCAAGTGGATGGCGAATTGAAGCGATTCGATATCATGTTGTCACGTTCTTGTACAGTTTGTTTTCAAATTTTCTCAGAAAATCAAAATTGAAACATATTTTGATTTTAGGGGGAGTAAAATTTAAAAAAAAAAATTAGAAAATTTGAAAAAGTCAAAAACATTGAAAAATTTAAAAATGAGTTTTGTTGAAACAAGAGGAAATGATAGAAAATCAGTGGACTATCACAGCATGCTAGAGAAATGTAGAGTCTAAAAGTGATAAACGGTCTCACTAAAGATGTGACGATAGGCTCAGCTAGACTAGTAGATTTGCAATAACGATACAAACATATAGAAAAAGCCTAGTTCTAGTGGAAAACATGATCAAAAGCATAGTACTTAGTTTTGTCCTTCTTGATTGTGTGCCTGCTCAGTAATCGCTGAATGCCAAAAGCATTAAAACTGGTTAAGTTTGTGAACTTTCACTACTTTGCTGAAAAATCGCTGTGATTGTGCATTTCATTTTGCAAAGATTTAAACTTGTTTGATTTCTTTATTTTATTTAAGCATTGGACATCCTCTGCGTATACGTGAGTATCGACCTGGATGTTATTGCCTAAACGTTCTGCTTTATTTTCTTTGGTGTTTCGTTTAAGCTTTGGACCTCCTCTGCGTATACGGAAGTATCGACCCGGTGGTTAAAGCCTAAACAATTTCAACTTGTTTTTATTTCTTATTTTGTTTAAACATTAGACTTTCTCTGCATATACGGAAGTATCTACCTGATTGTTAATGTTTAAACATTCTGCGTTGTTTTCGTACATATCACAGTTGATGAAAGTTTAAAGGCATTACTTGAGTTAGTGTATTGCATGATGAGGGGATATGCTGAGATCGTGGGGTCCATAAGAATTTAGTGCAAAATTAATATACCTTAACGTATCGGTAAGCATTTCGAAAGTTTTTAGATTGAGCTTAAGAGGACAACTATATCGTCAATCAACGTAAATCGTTTAGAACTTAAAACGATTAAAAGCTTAACGGTGCTTGTGATGTGTCTAAAAACTGATAATGATCCTCTTTCGCAAACTCACAAAAATATGTTTGTACATATTTCTTTTCTGCATTTAATTTCTGTTATTGCATTTATGCTTCATATTTTGAAAAATTCAAAAAGATTTTCGACAACTGATGTTGAAAAGTTGATATTCAAAATCTCAAAGGCTAAACATGATGAACAGATGGTTTGGTTAATTGATTTGAAATGTTTAGTTGATTCATTAAGTTGAATCACAACATTGTTTGTAATAGAGTGTTTGAGATGTGTAGGTTTCTGATCCTGTTGCTACGAAAAGCCAGGAGATGCATCAAAACCTGAGAAGAGCTTAAACCGAAAAGCCAGGATTTGATTTCAAAGGTGATAACAAATTCCAGACAGCGATCCCAGCTTGATGAAAGGGGGAGTCTGACGAAAGTTAGAACCAAAGAAAGATCCGGGTACATGATTCCAGGAAAAGTTCCTGAAGAAGACCGATCAAGATTGAAGAATTGTCATGTTTGAAGACTCTCACTGAAGATTCCGTCAACATTCAAGGGAGAGTCTGTTGGTGCAGTTGTCTGTCGACTACATCTTCGTTCGAGTCTTAGATAGAGAGAGAGAAGCCCAGAGACTGATCAAGACTGAAGAAGTGAAGACTTGACATTGTCAAAGACTCGATGAATGACTCGTCAACATCTGAGGGGGAGTTTGTTGGTGCACTACATCTGTCGACTTCGTCTTGGATCGAGTCTTAGATTACATTGTATAGATTAGGGCACGTTTTACGAGAAAATAGGAGAGTGTATGTGTTTTAGTGGCTGATTTCGCTCTTAGGGTCTTAGGTTGCTAATTTCTCTTATGTGGTCTATTGGTGATTTCGCTTTTATGAACATGTGTTCATTGGGGCGAAATCAGGACCCTATATATAGGGTCCTGAGTGAAATCAGAAGTGTGTGTTGTACGAATTCCATACCGAGGTGCTGCCGGTGTGAAGACTGCTTGTATTCATGTTTATATCAATACAATCAGTAGTTAATAGTGAAATCAAGCTAAACAAAGACTGAATCAATGAATTCCGCCTCTGATTCAGTCTGAGCACTCTTCTGATCGACTCGTTAGGTCGTCTCGCGATCCTACATGTCATTTGGAGCAAAATCACCTGTTGTTGATTCCGCCCGAAATGACACGATGTCATTTGGAGCGGAATTAGCACTAGTATATATAGTTCGTGTGTGTTTCTCATTATGTAATGAATGTCCAACTTGTAGCCGAACTGCTGCCGAATTTTTCTTTGAAGAATTAATGAGAAACCGTGTTTAGAGTGATCTACTCTCTATTTCTACTCCATTCTCTTTGATTCAAACTTTTTGTGTGATTCCGCCGCATAAACAGTGGTGTTTTTGCTCTGATTGACTCATTTGATCGTCAATAACGATCCTACAATTGGTATCAGAGCCAGTTATGAGCTAGAATACCAGAATCAAAGCTTTTTTACTACACTTTTTGAGTTTCTAGACATTGCCACGGACAAAATGGACTGAACTTTTGACATATTATGTAAAATTGACAATTAACAAACCCTTGAGAGTTTCAGCATAAAATACGGCTTAAAACTGGTTAAAAATGGCCTAGAACCTGATTCCGCTCGAACGTAGTTTTTTGAGATTCCGCTTGAATTTCAAGCGAAATCAAGCTTTTGGTGTATAAGGTTCTAATTCCGCTCGAGCAGTTGAAGCAGAATCAGTGATTCCGCTCGAGTATTGTCGTTCCACTCGAGGTTCATCAGTGATTCCGCTCTAGGAGTAATTCCGCTTGAATTACTTTCTTATTTCGCTCCAAAAGTTAAATCCTGATTTCGCTCCAAGTGTTAACTTCTGATTTCGCTCGAAATTTAAATTATAATTCCGCTTGAAAATTTATTTTAAGTGTAAAAACATGGTTGGAGCGTTAAGTCCGTTTCGTTCGTGATATCGTGTTGGGAATTCAGTCTGTGTAAAAAGTTTTTCAGTAAAAGTAACCTGTTTTTTCAAAAAGTTAAAAATTTTTCAGAAATTGTCACCTAACATGGAAAATCAAGATTTTTATAACCTTTTCGCGGGTAGCGGCATGACGGCAACACAAAGTCCGGCAAGCATTGTTCAAAATGTCAACATGGAGAATGAGCTAGGAACAATGCAGAAACCGCCAAAGCTTATGAATTTAGATGAGTATGCCGGATGGTCGGGTCGATTCAAGAATTGGGTCCAAGCCAACCATTTTGAATGTTGGATGAAGATAGAGAAAAAATATGTTCCACCTGTTGATGGATTGGGCTTAGAGAAAGGCATTGGAAGTTTGACTGAAACTGAACAGAATGATTTTAAGGTTGAGAAGAAGATGGTCAGTATTCTCCAACAGGCCATCAAAGAAGATATTCTGGTACTGTTGCAACATGATGACAACTCGCAATCAATGTGGCAAGCATTAAAGTTGAAGTTCCAAGGCAGCGTATCCATGATCAAAAGCAAGAAAGCCTTAATCAAGAAAGAGTTTGACATCTTTACCGGGATGAAGGGTGAAACGACGAAGCATTTGATTGAACGTTATTGCCATCTTGTGGTAGAGATGAAAATATTGGAGATTACAAAGACAAACGAGGAATGGATCGACAAGTTGTCCGATGCATTACCTTAGGATGAATGGGGCACATACTTAATGATGCTGAAGAATAACTCGGATTTCGTGAATTTGAATCTCAGTTCATTCATTGAAAAGATAGAAGCTCATGAATTGGAGTTGTTGAAGATCAAGAATATGAATTCAGCAAATGTGCAACAAGACGTATCTCTTTACTATAAAGGAAGCACTCCTGTTGCAACAAACCAAAGTCTGAAGATACAAACAGGCTTTAGTGCTGATACAAATTCAAGTGCCTCTACAAACACTCCACAATCAAACAAGCCCTCACTGTTCGTAAACTATGATCCAAACTTTAAAGCTCAAGAGCAGACATCACCTCAAAGCTCTACAAGTTCCAACAATCAGGCTTACGTTTCTGGGGTGCAATGCAACATTGCGGTGAATATTAAGAATGGAAATGAACTTACTGAAACAGCCGCAAAACAAGACATTGCATTACTTGCTTCCGTTTTAGAGGCGTATGAAGGTTTAGTGGCGGGTAGGATCGGAAATCCGGATATGACAAAAGAGGATTACGATCAGATCGACCCGGAAGAGCTTGAGTTGATTGATATAAAATGGTGCATGGCAAGTCTGGTTAGGAGGGCGCAACGCTTTATGGAGATCACAGGCAGAAACAGTCTCTTTGGTCCTGATCAGAAGTTAGGTTTCGACAAATCAACAGTTACCTGCTTCAAGTGTAAAGAACGTGGCCATTTCAAGAGAGAATGCCCAAACCGAGAAGTGAACAACCATCAGAACCTGTTCACGAATGATTATTACAGGCAGACGATCTATCATCGGCCTAACCAACAACCTGCTATTCAGAGATCGCAAATCGAGAACAAACCGGAGAAGGCTATTATAGTGAATCAGGACGATGAAAAAGTAGCCTAAGGTTTTACCTGGGATAAATACATCCCTGGAAGTGATGGGCAGGCCATGATGGCAGAAATAGTTGAAGTACCGGAGATAGTGACTAAGCCAGAAATGATTGTTGAAGATGTTCCAGTGGTTGTTGAAGATGTTTCTGTTGAGAATGTGGTTGACATTGAAGAAATCACTGTAGAAGTTTACTATTACCAATCAGAACAGGAGGTATTGGCAAGTTCTATGAAATCAATAATGCCTCCTAAAGTTTTTGAATCTTTTGCAGGATTTTTCAAAGAACCGACGACTGGATCGTGTCCAAGATATGAAGAAAAGAAAGAAGCTATTGAGGAAATGATAGACGTGACAAAATAATTGACCGGAGACACGTTGAAAGACATTGCTGATAGAGCCCTCATGGGAAAGCTGAAAGAGGTAGACACAGAACTCGAGAAGTCAGAGTCTGTCAGTACCGTGTCAGTCAAACAGGAGTCAGATCAGGAATCTAGAGTTAAGGAGGTCAAAGTGGTTGAGTCTGAGTTGAAAAATGTCGGTAAACAGGATGTGACAATTGATTGTGATGAACAGGTTGTTGAGAAAGTCATTTTAATCCCTGAAACACCATGCCAAAAGTGTTTACAATCGTGCATGGAGTGTCTTGAGAAAGACACTAAGTTTCAGGAATTGAAACATCATGCAGATATGCTAAAATTTGACCTTGGACAAGTCAAAGAGGCTTATGATACTCTTGCCAGGTCAATTAAAATGATTAAAAAAGAGAATGTTGAAAATGACAAAGCAACAAAACTGGTAAAAGCAACACTGTTTGATAAACAAGTTGAGGTTAATTTTCATCTAGACACGATCGCTTCACTAAAGAAAGAGCTTGAATTAGCTAAAATTGAAAATGAGAGAATTGATAAAAAGTTGATAAGTTATGTGGCTTCATCCTATGTTCTTGAACAGATAGTTCCACAACAGCCACATGCTGCACCGGTCTTTAACAGCGTTCCACCCCCAATGTGGAATCATTATACGCAAAAATATCCAGATGGGGTGGAAGCTGCTTTAAATCTCAAGTTGAGATCAATTGAGGATAATTTGCCTGAGAGCATTGACGTTACATTCTCTGCATCCGACACCGACAACGAATCACAGGTCATCAAAACTGTTGTCGATCAGGTGTTAGATGAAGAGAGTGATAACTCTGAGAAGTCTCAATCTGAGAAAGCTGTTACTGAGTCTGAAGATGAGGGTAATTTCTTGGACCGTCTCATACCGAAAGCAGACAAGAGTGCGAATGATGATCCGATTATGGTGGTTTACACTATGATTGGAACTGACAAACTTTACTCTGATTTCGTGTTGGTGCACTTTGTGTTTGTACTTTGTCTGTATTTTGTAATGTATAAAACGATGTCTTTTGTCTGTTGTGTTTACGTCTTTGTATGTTTGTATATGTGTTGGAATGCGTGTTTGACCAAGTCAACCATCCTCCTGGTTTGACTTGGCCAAACATCAACACTTAGTGTTTGAAAGATTAGATGCTTCGAAGGATGTCATCGAAGGATAGATTGTATCCTTCGATGACCTCGAAAGATGATGGTTCGATGGATATTGATGGACCTCGAAGGATATACCATCCTTCGAGGTATGTTGAGATCCTTCGATATCTTTCGAAGGTACTTCTGGTCGATAGATGATCCTTCGACCAGAATACCTATCCTTCGTGCATGTCTGTCTAATATGGGTATATATATATCCATGAGGGTTCACTTCAAAAAAAAGTTCTGTGTAAGTTTGTTCAAGGTGTTGAGAGCTTTTTGTGTGAACCCAAGTCTTGTAAGAGAGTATTTTCAGTTTGGTCAAGGTCTGTAACCGTGTCCACTGAAATACAAGAGAAAACTTTGATACTTTGCTTGTCTACTCTTTCTCTTGTTGCTTTACTTTCATCTAAACTCCGGTTGCACTCTAGCTTGGATTCCGCACTTGCTAGTGTGTTAAACATAACAAGGAATAGGTTAAACCTCAACCTCCGAGGGACCTACAAGTGGTATCAGAGCCGTGGCTCTTTTCCTTGTTAAAACCGGGTTTGTGCAAGACTTTGGTTTGTGTTTGGACAAAAGTTTTCTTGGTTTAGCTCCCGTTTTTAGTGTGTTTTTGGACTTTCTAGCCTTAAAAACGTGTTTTAAACTAACCGGGTGTTGTGCGGGAAGGATTGGGTAACTTAAAATTTTGTCTTGAAAGGTTTGCTATTTTCCGGCAAATATTCCGGTCAAATTCCGGTTGCTAGGTGTGGATAAGAAGCTTCCCTTTTTGGCAAAATTTTCAAAGTTGGTGAAAAGTTTGTGCAGAACATCCTTTCTGCCGAAAGGTGGTTCACCAACCACATCAACCTGTCACTTTTCCGTCAACCTTGTGTCAGTGTGTCAGAGTGTGTTCGAAAGATATCTTTCGAGCTCGATAGATCATCTTTCGATTAAGGAGATTCGAAAGATAACCATCCTTCGAACAATCCTTCGAAGTCAGTGTGCCATCTTTCGAGTCAAGGAATCTTCTCGTAAGATCCATCATTCGAGTTACTGTTTGTCTTCGAAAGATAAGGATCCTTCGAGTAGGGGAATCTTTCGAAGTTTTTGTTCGAAAACTCAACAGTAGTCTTTCGAATACTGTTGATCTTTCGAACAGTGTTATCTTTCGGGCCATCTTTCGAGTCTTATCTGTTTGAATTTAACAGTTTGTGATTTCAGGTCTTTCGATCCTTATCCTTCGGCTGTTGTCATTTTTCAAGTTTTAATATAGTTTGTGAAAATCAATTTTCTAAATTTATTTTCACCTAATATATTAATTATAAAATGGGAACAAACGGTCAATGGGATCCTTCTGCGTGGACTACAACAACTTTGACTCCACAGTCATCATCTACGCAATCGTCAACCACGCAATATGCGCCAGAGTTCAATAAAACTGCATGGATGCAGGCTATTGCCCCAACTCAAGCTGCAATGATAACGGCAAATCAATGGGCATTGGTCACTAATCAAAGCAACAGCATTCAAGCAATGATGCAGAACGATAGTGAAACTGGTACAAGCACGAAACCGCCAAAGCTTAATCACATCAATGATTGGGGATGGTGGAAAGAAAGGTTGAGAACTTATGTTCAGGGGCAAGGTCAAGACTTATGGATGTGTTTCTTCACTTCGTTTGAAAATGAGTTGGAAGTTGCAGGATCAAATCCAGAAACTTACAGCACACTGTCTGATGAAGATAAGAAGAAGTTTGAATTGGAAAAGAAAGCATTTATGATTCTCACGCAGGCTCTTCACAGAGATATATACCACCAATTCGTCTACTGTACGACTACCAAAAGTTTGTGGGATATGCTCACGTTAAGGTGTGAAGGAAATGCTCAATCAAGGAAGATCAAGCAGGAGCTGCTAAAGAAAGAGTTTGAAGGTTTTACCTGCATGGAGAATGAAGGTCTATCAGAATTGTCTACAAGATATCACCATCTGTTGAGTGAAATGTTTGCCTTCAAAGTCTCTGCCACTCCACAAGATATGGTGAGGAGATTTGCTGATGCCTTACCAGCAAAGTGGAGCAGTTATCTTGAGATTCTCAAGGAAAACGGTGTTCTGGATACAATTACCATTTATGAGCTAATACAGAAATTGGAAAACAAAGATGTTGAAGAAAAGCTCAAGGCGAAAAGAACAATCACTCCTCAGAATCCCGAGATGTATTTTGGGATTGCAGGTGGTATTACTGGAGAAAAGCCAGCTTCTCAGCATGCTAAGCTTCAAACAGCGTTCATCTCCAACACCGGACCTCCAACAGCAAATCAATTTGATCCTTCAGCATACACAATGATGTATTCAAGACCAGATTCTTCTTCTCAACAACAACAACAGCAGACAGCTCAACAATTCACTCCACCGCCTTTCTTGGATCCTAACAGAGCTCAACAGCAACAACCACAACAGCAGGGATTTTATGGAAGTTCTTCAAGCTTTCAAGCTACTTCCAATCCGAACACTGTCAGATTGGATACTTCCAATTTTTCAAAAGTCAGTGTTGAGATAGCCAAGGAACATATGGAGATGTTGAACACCTTGGTTAGCGCCTACTGTGGGTTGGTTGCGGGTCAGATTGGAAATATCAACCTAACCAACGAAGATTATCAGCAGGTTGATAAAGAAGAGTTTGAGATGATGGATATAAAGTGGGCTCTTGCTAGTGCTATCCGTAGAGCTAAAGAGTTTATGGAAAGAACGGGGAGAACCAGCTTGGAAAGCAACAACAACACCAAGTATGGTTTTGATAAGAATGCTGTCACCTGCTTCAACTGTGGTGAAAAGGGTCATTTCAAGCGGGAATGTCAGAAACCACCAAAGCAAGGCAATCAGAATCCTTTCAGGAATCAGAGACAGCCTCAGCAACAACAGAACAATTCTGACAGACAAATAGTTCCCGTGGGAGGAAATACATCTGGAACCACAAACTCTAATCCCCACAGAGGATTAGTTGTTCAAGCTGATGAGATTTGCAACTGGAATCTTCAGCTTGGTGAAGGAGGAAATGGTGGAACAGCATGTTATGCTAAGGTGGTTGAAAAGGTTGAAGAACCCGTGTCTGCTGGTGAATCTTCAGAAGATGAAGATAGCTCGGGTTATAGTGGAAGTACCGATGGAGAATCACTTGATGCTGGTGATCTATCAAGTGAGGCTTTAGATCTGGAGGTTGATGAGCTATTGGCTGATGCTGAAGCATTATGCAAGAGAAGATCTATTCTTTGCCAGAAAGCTGCTGGAACTTCTGAGAAGCTTTCTCAATTTTTCTCTGAAGATGGATCTTTTTCTTTTCATACAGCCTTCATGGCTCATGTTGAAGGACAAACCTCTCAGGTATGTGATTCTAAATCTGACTCTATTTCTGCTGCTGTTGAATGTGCTAAATGTCTAGAATATGCAGAAAAGGAAAGTCTTTTTGAAATCACACACAAACACAATCAAGAACTGATTGTTGATCTTTCTAAAGCAACTGAGGCTAACTTGTTTTTAACAAGAAATGAAAAGGAGTTTAAAGCAACAATTGCGTCATTAAAACATGATGTTTCTGAACTTCAAAAGGCTGTTTTGAGAAAACAACATGCTAATAATAATTTGATTGACACAATTGAGAAACAGATGGTAGAGTTAGCTACAGCTAGATGTGAATGTGAAACAATCAAGCAGAAATTGGAAAGCTATTCCAATTCCCGCTATGTTTTGGATCACATTATTGATGTACAAAGGAAAAAGGGGGATACAAAATGTATTGGTTACAAATCATGTCCTCCCCCGATGAATCACAATTACTCCAAGTCGCCTGATGACGAGGATATGCCCCGTTTTGAACCTACTGTGCCACTCGGTCTAGATGACTTTGCAGCAGGCCTCGGGTTCACAACTGGTACATCATCCTCGGGGCAATCTGAATCTGAGAATGTGAAAAATTCATCGTCTGTTAAGGAACAGAGTCCTCCGATTATTGAGGATGCTGAGTCTTCGGACGATGAATCTGAAGAAAATGAGAAACCACAGCCTAACTCGGTTACACCAGACATTCCAATTGAGAATCACATCTTGTGTGATCCACCAGTGAAACCGAGTAAGGCTGAAACACCAAAGGCAATGAAGCCCAGTGTACCTAGCAGTGAAACGAATAACTTGTTGTATACGCTCAAGGGAGACAGCAAAATTTATTCTGACAGAGATTTTCCAATCAAAAATGTAAATCAAGATTTAATTGAGAAAATTTTTGAAGGACGAACTGATAAGTTTTTGGGAAACAAAGGCAACAAAGTCACTGTCACTCAATGTGAACCAGTTCCACGTGAACAAATTAGAAAACAACATGGGAACCAAAAACTGTCAGTTGAGCGAAAACAACAAGTGAATTCTGGAAAAGGCAAGAGCCAGGTGCAGGATAAGAGGGCTCAGAACAAGAATGTTCAAGCACCAAAAGCTCAGTCGCCTAAGACTGAACAACCAAGGGTTCAACAACCTAAAGTTGAACAGTCTAAGGCTCCACAACCTAAGGTTGCACAACCTAAAGTTCCACAATCTAAGGTTGAACAATCTAAGGTTCAAAAGGTGCAAAACAGGAAAGCCCCTGTTAAGAAACAAAAACCGATAGTGAAGTTTGTTGAATCAACGGGTACGGACAAACTTGAAACATTTCAAAACAAATCTAACAATGAATTTGTAAAACAAGTTAGAATTTTGAAACGAAATGAGCAAAACAATTATACCCAACACACAAACGGATGTGACTTAGGTCCAAGCACATCTAGATCACAAACTTCAGTGTCTGGTTCTTTGTCTGGTAATCAACACGTTTCTCCAAGGTTTGTAGAGCGGAGAATGTGTTTTGAGTGTGGAACAATTGGGCACATTGTAAGATACTGCCCATACTTGCAAAAATTGAAGGGAAAAACAAGTGCTCCTCAAGAAATCAATTACCAAAAACAACCGGTTTCCCCGAAACAAGACTCACGTGTCTTGAAAGAAAGGGAAAAGAAGGTAAAACAAAAGAACAAAAAGGTAATTGAGAAGGCCTTAAAATCAGAGGTCAAGAATGAAAAACCTGTACAAGCTAAACCTACAAGTGTAAAACCAGTAAATACAAAAACAATTAAAACAAATACTGGTACAGGACAACAAGCTTGGAGACAAAAACAGGTAATTAAGTCAGGGGGAGCACCAGAGGTTTTATTTCCTAATCATCAAGTGATTGAGATCACTTTCCTTGATGATCAAGGACGACCCAAGTCCACAAAGGCTTGGGTCCCCCTCTCAAACTGATGTGTTAATTGCATGTGCAGGCGGCTCCAGGAGGAACTATTAATAGTCTTTGGATTGTTGATAGTGGGGCTTCCAGGCACATGACTGGCGACTATCGTCTTCTTTTCGATGTGCGAAGTATAAGAGGAGGATATGTTGCGTTTGCTGGAGACAAGGGAGGTTATATCACCGGCGAGGGAATGATCTCTAATGGGATTGTGAGTTTCGACAAGATCAATTATGTGAAGCAATTGGATCACAATCTCTTGAGTGTTTCTCAAATCTGCGACAAGAAGTTCACCGTGCATTTTGATGATGCCGGTTGTTATGTGCTGAAGCCAGGATTTAAGATTCCCGCTGAATGGATTCTCTTATCAGCACCAAGAGTTAATGATTTGTATGTCCTTGATATGAGCCAAGCAATAACTCAGTCAAAACAAGTTACTTGCTTCATTTCAAAAGCCACTGAAAAGGAGACGATCTCTTGGCACAGACGGATGGGTCATATTCACCTCAGAAAAATGAATCACCTTGTCAAAAACAACTTGGTGAGAGGTGTCAATGTGAAGAACTTTCAACTTCAAGATGTCTGTGTGCCATGTCAAAAGGGAAAGCAGACCAAGAAATCTCATCCATTGAAGAAGGTTAACACTGTCAACATGCCACTCGAGCGTTTGCATATGGATCTTTTCGGCCCAGTCAAACACAAGAGTGTGCACGGAGAAGTTTTCTGCTTGGTAGTTACTGATGACTACTCAAGATTTTCATGGGTTGACTTCTGTCACACCCCCAAAATCCCACACGCGGAGTACCACCGCTTGGAGGCGTGACATGACCAGGATCAAGCCATCAATCATATCAAACATAGTATTTAATAATCAAAAGTAGTTAATACAATTCATAAAGTAGTTAATACAATTCATAAAGATATGACTGATGTTTCAAAACCAAACATTGTTTAAGTAGCGGAAGCATAGTAATAAAATTCTCAAATGTAGTTATGAGTTCAATTAACGTTCGCGATCCAATTCCCACAACGACCTGCTCCCTCCTTGTGCAAGCTCCAATATGTACCTAAGGTCCTGCAAGGCATGCAGCAGATAATCAACAAACTAGTTGAGCGAGTTCACAGTTAATAGTTTAGTTTGGGTAATAGTGCGTTTGTTCAATTAAGTTTCATATCGTATCAGTTCCATCGCGGCCTCCCAGGCATGTGTGCGAAGATTAGGTTCGTTAGTTCGCGACCGTAGTCTTTACCGACCAGGGTGTGTGCGAAGGCAATTGATCAGTTCGCGACCATAGTCTTTACCGACCAGGGTGTGTGCGAAGGCAGTTGAGTAGTTCTTTCGCGACCATAGTCTTTACCGACCAGGGTGTGTGCGAAGGCAGTTCGACAAGTATCATTTAAGCATGCACAAACAATCATCCAACCCATTCCCACCCTGGGAACCCATGCCTTGGCTGTGTGAACTCACCTTGGTTTGCTCGGTATGCTAGATTATGCACTCACAAGTAATTAATCACGTCCTATTGTATGCACGTATAACAAATCAGTTCATGTTCGCAATGATACGCATGCAATTTAATGTTCACATAACAGTCAGTTTGCATATCGGCACAACACGTATTGTTTCACATCAAATCATCAGCTAGTGTACACGAATACCAATGTTAACATTCATCACCAAGCATGGCATGCCAAATAAATCAAGCATACATTCAATCATTCAAAGTATGTTCATAACCATATATCTTTCGATCCACTCTTATCTTTCGACACATTAGTGATCTTTCGACAAACAGTTATCATAGTTATCTTTCGGACCGAATGTTATGTTTCGAACCAGTGTCATCTTTCGGTCAATGCTACTATGGTTCGAAGGACAAGTATCTTTCGGTCACAACTATGTTTCGAATAACTACATCTTTCGACAAATAACAGTTACGTTTATTCCAAGTTTCCAAGTTTATCCGATTATCAATTAACACCAATTTCACAAATCAGCTAACATCAACAAGATCAAACAAGCATAATTCCCATGTTTATCAAGAACCCTAATCTGAATAACAAGATCATTCAAACTACCCGATTTACACATAGGTGCCGATTACATAAACATGTCCGATTACAACATTCGGCCGATTATAAACCTGATTAACATAAACATCTTAACCACCATGACAATTCAATTCGTATATTATCCGATCATCGTGCAAATAATGTCCGGTTCTAACAACATTCTAACGATTAACAAGCAAGTCCGGCCGGTTATCAGGCATACCCGACCGATCAGCAAAGCTAAATTAACATGTTATCATCAAATCGTATTATCAATCACCCATTTAACAAACATCAATTCCTATCCGGTCGATCACCCTGACCTGATTAACTAGCCGATTAACAAACCAATTCGTAACATTGAACATGAAATCATTTAATCAATCAAAACAATACAATTAAACACTAACCGGAAATCTGGATTACGGAATGAAATCCTTCGAACAGGGAATGGGTCTGCTATGCCGTCACACACACACAAGGAAACTAGGGTTTTTGGAAGTAACTATCGGTTTACATGCATTCACGTATATAAACGTATCACAGGAATGGGCCAAGCCCATTAGAAAGACTGGGCCGAAAGATGTCGAAGGATAGAGTCCTTGGTCGAAGGATATGTTTCGAGATCCTTCGAACCGAAAGGTGATCCTTCGAATCGAAGGATATGTTTCGAGATCCTTCGAACTGTATGTCATGTTTCGTGATCTAGACTAAGTGTTTTAATAATAATAATTCTAATATTATTTTCCACCACAGCAAGTAATCACATGTAGGCAAAACGACAATACGTTTCATTAAAACACAACGCGTACAATTTCAAGTCCACAATCCAAACAACTAAACAGTCAAAGTCAACGCGCATTTAATGCGAAAGTGAAAGTAACCAGACTATAAACGTTTTCATTAAAACACAACGCGTACAATTTCAAGTCCACAATCCAAACAACTAAACAGTCAAAGTCAACGCGCATTTAATGCGAAAGTGAAAGTCAGAAACTCGAGTTGTCACATTATCCCCAACTTAAAAGAAATTTCGTCCCGAAATTTGGTACGCACTCACTGAGGAAGCTAGGTAAGTTACATCGTTCACTGGTTTTCCTGGGGTGTCACATCATCCCCCCGTTGATTTGGAATTTCGTCCCGAAATTCAGTAGTAGTAGCTTCAGCCTCAGAAGTGGATGCATTGGTTTCGAATAGCTGGGGGTACTTTTCTTTCATCTGATCTTCGCGTTCCCAGGTATACTCTGGACCACGCTGGGAGTTCCAACGAACTCGAACAAGAGGGATTCTCTTGTGTTTGAGGACCTTAACATCCCGGTCCGTGATTTCAACTGGTTCCTCGACGAACTGCAACCGCTCGTCGATAGTGAGTTCCTTAAAAGGAACTATAAGGGTCTCATCTGATAGGCATTTCTTCAGATTCGACACGTGAAATACATTGTGAACTGCACCGAGTTCAGCTGGTAGGTTTAATCTGTAGGCTACTTTGCCAATCTTTTCCAAGATTTCGAATGGTCCGACGTACCGCGGATTCAGTTTGCCTCGTTTACCAAATCGAACCACACCCTTCCAGGGTGAAACTTTCAATAAAACCCGGTCCCCGACCTCAAATTCCAATGGTTTTCTACGCTTGTCCGCGTAGGCTTTCTGACGGTCGCGTGCTGCCGCCATGCGTTGTCGTATCTGCGCAATCTTTTCTGTGGCGTCCACTACAATCTCTGGACCCGTAATTTGACTATCCCCCACCTCTGCCCAACAGAGAGGTGACCGGCATTTACGTCCGTACAATGCCTCGAATGGAGCGGCTTGAATGCTGGTATGATAGCTGTTATTGTATGAAAACTCCACTAAAGGGAGGTGTTTTTCCCAGCCGTTGCCGAAATCGATGACACACGCTCGAAGCATGTCTTCTAGAGTTTGAATAGTTCGCTCAGACTGCCCATCCGTCTGAGGATGATATGCTGTGCTCATGTCTAGTCGTGAGCCGAAGGATTTGTGCATCGCTTGCCAAAGCTCTGACGTGAATCGTGCATCGCGATCCGAAATAATAGAAGTGGGCACTCCGTGCCTTGAAACAACTTCTTTCAAGTAGATGTCTGCTAGGGTAGAAAACTTATCCGTTTCTTTGATAGCCAAGAAGTGAGCAGACTTTGTGAGTCGATCAACGATCACCCAAATAGTGTCATTCCCACGCTGGGATCTAGGTAGACCTGTAACAAAATCCATGGAAATTTCTTCCCATTTCCATTGCGGTATCTTAGGCTGCTGAAGTAGGCCTGATGGTTTCTGATATTCAACCTTGACTCTCGCACAGGTTAAGCATTTTCCAACATAGGTGGCGATGTGGGCCTTCATACTAGGCCACCAGTAAGTAGTACTGATGTCGTGGTACATTTTATCCGACCCTGGATGTACCGAATAGCGAGACTTGTGAGCTTCATCCATTACAAGTTCGCGTAAACCGCCATAAAGTGGGACCCAAATACGCCCCGTTACATAGTAGGCGCCGTCTTCCTTTTGTTCCATATGTTGCCTTGAACCGCGTAAGGCTTCAGCTGTGACGTTTTCGGGTTTCAGAGCTTCCATCTGAGCAGCTCGTATCTGTGCAGGAAGACTGGACTGAATAGTAAGCTGTAGCGCTCGCACGCGCTTAGGTAGAGTGTCTTTCCGACTGAGGGCATCAGCCACAACATTGGCCTTGCCTGGATGATACTTGATGGCGCATTCATAGTCGTTTAGAAGTTCAACCCATCTCCGTTGACGCATATTCAAATCCTTTTGCTTAAGAATATGCTCGAGACTCCTGTGATCGGTGTAAATCGTGCACTTGGTACCGTACAGGTAGTGTCGCCATATCTTAAGCGCGAAAACAACAACTCCCAGCTCTAAATCGTGCGTCGTGTAGTTTCGTTCATGAACCTTGAGTTGTCGAGAAGCGTAGGCTATCACTTTATCACGTTGTATCAACACACATCCAAGACCCTGGATGGATGCATCACAATATACTACGAAGTCATCTGTGCCCTCTGGCAATGAAAGAATAGGTGCGCTGCAGAGCCTATCCTTTAGATACTGAAAAGCGGTCTCTTGCGTATTACCCCATCTGTAAACGACACCTTTCTGTGTTAGCATAGTAAGTGGTTGCGCGATCTTGGAGAAGTCTTTAATAAATCGCCTGTAGTAACCCGCCAAACCCAAGAATTGGCGTATTTCAGTCGGTGTACGCGGTGCTGGCCAGTTTCTGATCGAATCAACCTTGGATGGATCGACATGAATCCCATCCTTGTTCACCACATGGCCTAAGAAGTGGACTTCACGAAGCCAGAAGTCGCATTTTGAAAACTTTGCGTACAGTTGCTCCTTTCGAAGAAGTTCCAAGATAAGACGTAAGTGCTGCTCGTGTTCCTCCTGACTCTTGGAGTAAATCAAAATGTCGTCGATGAAAACGATAACAAACTTATCAAGATAAGGTTTGCACACCCTGTTCATAAGATCCATGAAGACTGCAGGTGCGTTCGTAAGCCCGAATGGCATGACAAGAAACTCGTAATGACCGTAGCGAGTTCTGAAAGCGGTTTTGGAGACGTCCTCATCCCGGACTCTCAGCTGATGATACCCTGACCTTAAATCAATCTTGGAATAGTAACACGACCCTTGCAACTGGTCGAATAGGTCATCTATGTGCGGAAGAGGATAACGGTTCTTCACTGTGACCTTGTTCAGCTCGCGATAATCGATGCACATTCTGAAAGTGCCATCCTTCTTTTTCACAAATAACACTGGAGCTCCCCAAGGCGAAGAGCTTGGACGAATAAAGCCCTTTTCCAAGAGCTCTTGTAACTGCTTCGACAGTTCTTCCAGTTCGGTTGGAGCTAAACGATACGGTGCGCGGGCTATTGGTGCTGCTCCAGGAGCTAACTCAATCTGAAACTCGACTTGACGATGAGGAGGTAAACCAGGTAAATCTTCAGGAAACACTTGAGGAAAATCACGCACAACTGGTATATCCTCCAGCTTCTTTTCCTTTGCTGATGCGTCAGTGACAAGTGCCAGAATGGCAGTATGTCCCTTTCGTAAACATTTCTGCGCCTTTAAGAAAGAGATGATGCCAACCACAGCACCACTCTTGTCACCTTGTACCTCGAGAGGTTCTTGACTGGAGCGAGGAATACGAATAACTTTTTCTTTGCATAAGATCTCCGCATGATGTTGGGATAGCCAATCCATACCGATGACGACGTCGAAACTACCCAAAACTATGGGTATGAGATCAATCGAGAAAGTCTGACCCGCTAGAACAATACTACAACCCTTGACTACCTGTGCGGCTTCTACACTTTTACCATTGGCTAGTTCTACGACGTGTTTGGTGTCTAGGGGTGTTGGTGTATGTTTTAATAATTTACTCATTTTCAATGACATATAGCTTGTATCAGCACCCGAATCAAATAAGACAGTAACATAAATATCGTCGAGAAGAAACTTACCCATAACCACATTGGGATCATTCACTGCGTCACCCCGACCTAGCACAAAAGCACGTCCGCGAGCTTCATTGCCGTTGTTGTTGTTTCCCCCGTTGTTCTGGTTATTGTTGTTATTTCCGTTGCCCTGGTTGTTGTTGTTGTTGTTGCGATTCTGGTTCAACTGAGGGCAATCGCGTTTGTAATGACCTTCAGCCCCACACTGGAAACATCCCCGATTTCCGCGCTGTGGCTGCTGCTGCTGATTCTGTGGAGCTGGCGGTGGGAGTTGCTGGTTCTGGTTTACTGGTCGCGCGCTTCTACAATCTTTGGCCTCATGGCCCATCTTGTGGCATCTTTGACAGCGATCTTTCCGACACCTTCCACTGTGGTGTTTGTTGCACCTGTTGCACCACGGATGATTTCCCTGATAACCACGTTGTCCCTGACTTCCCGATGATTGCTGACTCGGACTCTGGTAATCGTTGGTGCGACGTTGCTGAGTTTGGGACTGAACAGACACCGATCCCCTGCTGGAATCCCCATCCCATTTTCTCTTGTTGTCGCTGGGTGTAGCAGAAGTAGCAGCTGGAGTGACTGTAGCAGTAGCGCCGACACGCTTTGGCAGTTTATTCTGATCCACTGCCTGATCGGTGATGCGATGAGCGAGACGCTGTATTTCCTGGATATTGTTGAGGTTAGCCGAGGTAACGTGGCTCTGTATTTCTGGCGCCAAACCTTTGAGATACAACTCAATACGCTTGTATGGAGGGTCCACCATAGTTGGACATAACACAGCCAACTCATTCGATCTCTTGGTGTAAGCTTCGATTTCCGAACCAACCATTTTCAAGTTATACAACTCGTCCTCCAACTTGTGAATGTCTTCTCTAGTGCAGTATTCCCTCTTGATCAGTTCTTTGAAATCATTCCAGGGTGTGGCGTTAGCAGCTGCCAACCCTAAGATCTGCACTTGTGCGTTCCACCAAGTGAGCGCAATCCCTTCAAGTGTGCCAGTGGCGAACTTCACCCTGCGAGCCTCAGGGCATTCACACATTTCGAAAACCGACTCGAGCTTTTCAAACCAGTGGAGGAGTCCAACTGCCCCCTCCGTGCCACTGAACGAGCTAGGACGACAATCCATGAAATTCTTGAAGGTGCACCCAGGTTGTTGCTGAACGGGTTGACCTATTGTGTACGAATAGGGCAAAGTTAAGTACGAGAATTAATGTAGGATCTAAAGATCCTAGTGTCTATACTGCAGGGTATACTACCTGCTTGGGCGGCTGCAACTGCCGCAGCAACGAGAGCCTCTAGCTGGGCATGAGTCATGGTAATTCGTGCGGCCATTGATCTTCACATCAAAGGCAACATAAGTGAGAAAGGTTCGCGAATAGTGCGATGACAGAAGAGTGTAAGCACATAAGTATTCTCATGCAATGACAAGTTGTGAGCAAGGTAATGTAAGCATACTACGAGCAAAGTTCTATGCAAATTCTAGCATGTAGGCAATAAACATAAACCTTATTACCTAGGAAGTTGAGTCTTGCACGTGGAGCGAAGCGTCGTTGTGGATCGTTGAGAGCACTGTTCTGGTTATAGTCTGGTTTTAATAAAAACGTTTTTCCATATTAAAACCAAGTTCTCTATAACCAATGGCTCTGATACCAATCTGTCACACCCCCAAAATCCCACACGCGGAGTACCACCGCTTGGAGGCGTGACATGACCAGGATCAAGCCATCAATCATATCAAACATAGTATTTAATAATCAAAAGTAGTTAATACAATTCATAAAGTAGTTAATACAATTCTTAAAGATATGACTGATGTTTCAAAACCAAACATTGTTTAAGTAGCGGAAGCATAGTAATAAAATTCTCAAATGTAGTTATGAGTTCAATTAACGTTCGCGATCCAATTCCCACAACGACCTGCTCCCTCCTTGTGCAAGCTCCAATATGTACCTAAGGTCCTGCAAGGCATGCAGCAGATAATCAACAAACTAGTTGAGCGAGTTCACAGTTAATAGTTTAGTTTGGGTAATAGTGCGTTTGTTCAATTAAGTTTCATATCGTATCAGTTCCATCGCGGCCTCCCAGGCATGTGTGCGAAGATTAGGTTCGTTAGTTCGCGACCGTAGTCTTTACCGACCAGGGTGTGTGCGAAGGCAGTTGAGTAGTTCTTTCGCGACCATAGTCTTTACCGACCAGGGTGTGTGCGAAGGCAGTTCGACAAGTATCATTTAAGCATGCACAAACAATCATCCAACCCATTCCCACCCTGGGAACCCATGCCTTGGCTGTGTGAACTCACCTTGGTTTGCTCGGTATGCTAGATTATGCACTCACAAGTAATTAATCACGTCCTATTGTATGCACGTATAACAAATCAGTTCATGTTCGCAATGATACGCATGCAATTTAATGTTCACATAACAGTCAGTTTGCATATCGGCACAACACGTATTGTTTCACATCAAATCATCAGCTAGTGTACACGAATACCAATGTTAACATTCATCACCAAGCATGGCATGCCAAATAAATCAAGCATACATTCAATCATTCAAAGTATGTTCATAACCATATATCTTTCGATCCACTCTTATCTTTCGACACATTAGTGATCTTTCGACAAACAGTTATCATAGTTATCTTTCGGACCGAATGTTATGTTTCGAACCAGTGTCATCTTTCGGTCAATGCTACTATGGTTCGAAGGACAAGTATCTTTCGGTCACAACTATGTTTCGAATAACTACATCTTTCGACAAATAACAGTTACGTTTATTCCAAGTTTCCAAGTTTATCCGATTATCAATTAACACCAATTTCACAAATCAGCTAACATCAACAAGATCAAACAAGCATAATTCCCATGTTTATCAAGAACCCTAATCTGAATAACAAGATCATTCAAACTACCCGATTTACACATAGGTGCCGATTACATAAACATGTCCGATTACAACATTCGGCCGATTATAAACCTGATTAACATAAACATCTTAACCACCATGACAATTCAATTCGTATATTATCCGATCATCGTGCAAATAATGTCCGGTTCTAACAACATTCTAACGATTAACAAGCAAGTCCGGCCGGTTATCAGGCATACCCGACCGATCAGCAAAGCTAAATTAACATGTTATCATCAAATCGTATTATCAA
Organism: Helianthus annuus; assembly: GCF_002127325.2. Lineage (NCBI taxonomy): Eukaryota > Viridiplantae > Streptophyta > Magnoliopsida > Asterales > Asteraceae > Helianthus > Helianthus annuus. The sequence continues at coordinate 54,601,620 of NC_035446.2, forward strand.
TCACCCATTTAACAAACATCAATTCCTATCCGGTCGATCACCCTGACCTGATTAACTAGCCGATTAACAAACCAATTCGTAACATTGAACATGAAATCATTTAATCAATCAAAACAATACAATTAAACACTAACCGGAAATCTGGATTACGGAATGAAATCCTTCGAACAGGGAATGGGTCTGCTATGCCGTCACACACACACAAGGAAACTAGGGTTTTTGGAAGTAACTATCGGTTTACATGCATTCACGTATATAAACGTATCACAGGAATGGGCCAAGCCCATTAGAAAGACTGGGCCGAAAGATGTCGAAGGATAGAGTCCTTGGTCGAAGGATATGTTTCGAGATCCTTCGAACCGAAAGGTGATCCTTCGAATCGAAGGATATGTTTCGAGATCCTTCGAACTGTATGTCATGTTTCGTGATCTAGACTAAGTGTTTTAATAATAATAATTCTAATATTATTTTCCACCACAGCAAGTAATCACATGTAGGCAAAACGACAATACGTTTCATTAAAACACAACGCGTACAATTTCAAGTCCACAATCCAAACAACTAAACAGTCAAAGTCAACGCGCATTTAATGCGAAAGTGAAAGTAACCAGACTATAAACGTTTTCATTAAAACACAACGCGTACAATTTCAAGTCCACAATCCAAACAACTAAACAGTCAAAGTCAACGCGCATTTAATGCGAAAGTGAAAGTCAGAAACTCGAGTTGTCACATTATCCCCAACTTAAAAGAAATTTCGTCCCGAAATTTGGTACGCACTCACTGAGGAAGCTAGGTAAGTTACATCGTTCACTGGTTTTCCTGGGGTGTCACATCATCCCCCCGTTGATTTGGAATTTCGTCCCGAAATTCAGTAGTAGTAGCTTCAGCCTCAGAAGTGGATGCATTGGTTTCGAATAGCTGGGGGTACTTTTCTTTCATCTGATCTTCGCGTTCCCAGGTATACTCTGGACCACGCTGGGAGTTCCAACGAACTCGAACAAGAGGGATTCTCTTGTGTTTGAGGACCTTAACATCCCGGTCCGTGATTTCAACTGGTTCCTCGACGAACTGCAACCGCTCGTCGATAGTGAGTTCCTTAAAAGGAACTATAAGGGTCTCATCTGATAGGCATTTCTTCAGATTCGACACGTGAAATACATTGTGAACTGCACCGAGTTCAGCTGGTAGGTTTAATCTGTAGGCTACTTTGCCAATCTTTTCCAAGATTTCGAATGGTCCGACGTACCGCGGATTCAGTTTGCCTCGTTTACCAAATCGAACCACACCCTTCCAGGGTGAAACTTTCAATAAAACCCGGTCCCCGACCTCAAATTCCAATGGTTTTCTACGCTTGTCCGCGTAGGCTTTCTGACGGTCGCGTGCTGCCGCCATGCGTTGTCGTATCTGCGCAATCTTTTCTGTGGCGTCCACTACAATCTCTGGACCCGTAATTTGACTATCCCCCACCTCTGCCCAACAGAGAGGTGACCGGCATTTACGTCCGTACAATGCCTCGAATGGAGCGGCTTGAATGCTGGTATGATAGCTGTTATTGTATGAAAACTCCACTAAAGGGAGGTGTTTTTCCCAGCCGTTGCCGAAATCGATGACACACGCTCGAAGCATGTCTTCTAGAGTTTGAATAGTTCGCTCAGACTGCCCATCCGTCTGAGGATGATATGCTGTGCTCATGTCTAGTCGTGAGCCGAAGGATTTGTGCATCGCTTGCCAAAGCTCTGACGTGAATCGTGCATCGCGATCCGAAATAATAGAAGTGGGCACTCCGTGCCTTGAAACAACTTCTTTCAAGTAGATGTCTGCTAGGGTAGAAAACTTATCCGTTTCTTTGATAGCCAAGAAGTGAGCAGACTTTGTGAGTCGATCAACGATCACCCAAATAGTGTCATTCCCACGCTGGGATCTAGGTAGACCTGTAACAAAATCCATGGAAATTTCTTCCCATTTCCATTGCGGTATCTTAGGCTGCTGAAGTAGGCCTGATGGTTTCTGATATTCAACCTTGACTCTCGCACAGGTTAAGCATTTTCCAACATAGGTGGCGATGTGGGCCTTCATACTAGGCCACCAGTAAGTAGTACTGATGTCGTGGTACATTTTATCCGACCCTGGATGTACCGAATAGCGAGACTTGTGAGCTTCATCCATTACAAGTTCGCGTAAACCGCCATAAAGTGGGACCCAAATACGCCCCGTTACATAGTAGGCGCCGTCTTCCTTTTGTTCCATATGTTGCCTTGAACCGCGTAAGGCTTCAGCTGTGACGTTTTCGGGTTTCAGAGCTTCCATCTGAGCAGCTCGTATCTGTGCAGGAAGACTGGACTGAATAGTAAGCTGTAGCGCTCGCACGCGCTTAGGTAGAGTGTCTTTCCGACTGAGGGCATCAGCCACAACATTGGCCTTGCCTGGATGATACTTGATGGCGCATTCATAGTCGTTTAGAAGTTCAACCCATCTCCGTTGACGCATATTCAAATCCTTTTGCTTAAGAATATGCTCGAGACTCCTGTGATCGGTGTAAATCGTGCACTTGGTACCGTACAGGTAGTGTCGCCATATCTTAAGCGCGAAAACAACAACTCCCAGCTCTAAATCGTGCGTCGTGTAGTTTCGTTCATGAACCTTGAGTTGTCGAGAAGCGTAGGCTATCACTTTATCACGTTGTATCAACACACATCCAAGACCCTGGATGGATGCATCACAATATACTACGAAGTCATCTGTGCCCTCTGGCAATGAAAGAATAGGTGCGCTGCAGAGCCTATCCTTTAGATACTGAAAAGCGGTCTCTTGCGTATTACCCCATCTGTAAACGACACCTTTCTGTGTTAGCATAGTAAGTGGTTGCGCGATCTTGGAGAAGTCTTTAATAAATCGCCTGTAGTAACCCGCCAAACCCAAGAATTGGCGTATTTCAGTCGGTGTACGCGGTGCTGGCCAGTTTCTGATCGAATCAACCTTGGATGGATCGACATGAATCCCATCCTTGTTCACCACATGGCCTAAGAAGTGGACTTCACGAAGCCAGAAGTCGCATTTTGAAAACTTTGCGTACAGTTGCTCCTTTCGAAGAAGTTCCAAGATAAGACGTAAGTGCTGCTCGTGTTCCTCCTGACTCTTGGAGTAAATCAAAATGTCGTCGATGAAAACGATAACAAACTTATCAAGATAAGGTTTGCACACCCTGTTCATAAGATCCATGAAGACTGCAGGTGCGTTCGTAAGCCCGAATGGCATGACAAGAAACTCGTAATGACCGTAGCGAGTTCTGAAAGCGGTTTTGGAGACGTCCTCATCCCGGACTCTCAGCTGATGATACCCTGACCTTAAATCAATCTTGGAATAGTAACACGACCCTTGCAACTGGTCGAATAGGTCATCTATGCGCGGAAGAGGATAACGGTTCTTCACTGTGACCTTGTTCAGCTCGCGATAATCGATGCACATTCTGAAAGTGCCATCCTTCTTTTTCACAAATAACACTGGAGCTCCCCAAGGCGAAGAGCTTGGACGAATAAAGCCCTTTTCCAAGAGCTCTTGTAACTGCTTCGACAGTTCTTCCAGTTCGGTTGGAGCTAAACGATACGGTGCGCGGGCTATTGGTGCTGCTCCAGGAGCTAACTCAATCTGAAACTCGACTTGACGATGAGGAGGTAAACCAGGTAAATCTTCAGGAAACACTTGAGGAAAATCACGCACAACTGGTATATCCTCCAGCTTCTTTTCCTTTGCTGATGCGTCAGTGACAAGTGCCAGAATGGCAGTATGTCCCTTTCGTAAACATTTCTGCGCCTTTAAGAAAGAGATGATGCCAACCACAGCACCACTCTTGTCACCTTGTACCTCGAGAGGTTCTTGACTGGAGCGAGGAATACGAATAACTTTTTCTTTGCATAAGATCTCCGCATGATGTTGGGATAGCCAATCCATACCGATGACGACGTCGAAACTACCCAAAACTATGGGTATGAGATCAATCGAGAAAGTCTGACCCGCTAGAACAATACTACAACCCTTGACTACCTGTGCGGCTTCTACACTTTTACCATTGGCTAGTTCTACGACGTGTTTGGTGTCTAGGGGTGTTGGTGTATGTTTTAATAATTTACTCATTTTCAATGACATATAGCTTGTATCAGCACCCGAATCAAATAAGACAGTAACATAAATATCGTCGAGAAGAAACTTACCCATAACCACATTGGGATCATTCACTGCGTCACCCCGACCTAGCACAAAAGCACGTCCGCGAGCTTCATTGCCGTTGTTGTTGTTTCCCCCGTTGTTCTGGTTATTGTTGTTATTTCCGTTGCCCTGGTTGTTGTTGTTGTTGTTGCGATTCTGGTTCAACTGAGGGCAATCGCGTTTGTAATGACCTTCAGCCCCACACTGGAAACATCCCCGATTTCCGCGCTGTGGCTGCTGCTGCTGATTCTGTGGAGCTGGCGGTGGGAGTTGCTGGTTCTGGTTTACTGGTCGCGCGCTTCTACAATCTTTGGCCTCATGGCCCATCTTGTGGCATCTTTGACAGCGATCTTTCCGACACCTTCCACTGTGGTGTTTGTTGCACCTGTTGCACCACGGATGATTTCCCTGATAACCACGTTGTCCCTGACTTCCCGATGATTGCTGACTCGGACTCTGGTAATCGTTGGTGCGACGTTGCTGAGTTTGGGACTGAACAGACACCGATCCCCTGCTGGAATCCCCATCCCATTTTCTCTTGTTGTCGCTGGGTGTAGCAGAAGTAGCAGCTGGAGTGACTGTAGCAGTAGCGCCGACACGCTTTGGCAGTTTATTCTGATCCACTGCCTGATCGGTGATGCGATGAGCGAGACGCTGTATTTCCTGGATATTGTTGAGGTTAGCCGAGGTAACGTGGCTCTGTATTTCTGGCGCCAAACCTTTGAGATACAACTCCTACACAAGAAGACTCCTGACTTGGAATATCTAGAACCTTTTGGTGCACCATGTACCATGATTGAGCCTGACGGGAAGTTTGGTGCCAAAGCTATCGAAGGTTATTTCCTTGGGTATGCTACTCCTAATCTGCGAGTATGGAACCTGACTACCAAAAGGATTGAAGAATGGGGTGAAGTAAGAGTCCAAAGATATTCTAATCCTCCGAAGCCTTCTGGTGAACCATGGATGTTCGATTATGATGGTCTTTTCGACTCATTCAATCTGCCTACATTTGATGATGATAATGCAATTGCTCAAATGTTGTCTGAAAGCGAGAATGCGACTGGCTCTCAGTTAGCTCGTCCAATCATTGTTGACTCACAAGCGTCTTCTTCTGTCAACAATCTCGTTTCAAATGAGGTGTTTAATGATGCTGTCGATTACAATTTGTCATCGGAAGATGAGGAGTATGTTGATGCAAATGATGGTGAAGCACTGCGTCCGGTTCAAGGTACTTCAGAAGCAACGGATCCAGTGTCTGCGCCAATTATCCAAGAAGAAAATGCATCATCTTCTACAACTCACCAGCTTCAGAATGAAATCGGGAATTTAAATATCACTAACTTGAGGTCAAATGTTGAAGTTCCTCAAGTCACTGAAACCCGAATTCATAACATTCATCCTCAGCAGAATATAATAGGTGATGTTCTCAGTGGTGTAAGGACAAGAAATCAAATCAGAAACAACGAAAATGCTGGCTTGTATGCTGAGATACGAGAATCAGGACAACAGAATCAGTGGTCCTTTGCCTGCTACGTTAGCCAAGAAGAACCTAAATCTTGGAAAGAGGCGTTGAAGGATGATTCCTGGGTGGAAGCAATGCAAGAAGAACTTCAGCAGTTTGAAAAATTGGGCGTATGGAAATTGGTTGATAGGCCCGATAACTACAAAAAGATCGGAACTCGCTGGGTGTTCAAGTGCAAAAAGGACGACCGTGGGATTGTTGTCCGAAACAAAGCAAGGTTAGTTGTCCAAGGCTTTAGTCAGATTGAAGGAATTGACTACAATGAAGTGTATGCTCCTGTTGCACGTCTGGATGCTATTAGAATCTTTCTAGCTTACGCATCTTTCAAGAAATTTAAGGTGTACCAGATGGATGTTAAAAGTGCTTTTCTACACGGAGTAGTCGAGGAGGAAGTATATGTCGAACAACCACCGGGGTTTGAAGATCCATTACATCCTGACAGGGTTTTACTTCTAAACAAGGCGTTATATGGTCTTCATCAAGCACCTCGGGCTTGGTATGAAACGTTGTCTACCTATCTGCTCAGCAATGGTTTTCGACGAGGTTTGATCGACTGTACCCTCTTCATCAAAGAAAATGGTGAAGATCTTCTGTTGGTGCAAGTATATGTCGACGACATTATCTTTGGTTCTACCGATGATAAGTTGTGCAAAGAATTTGAAAAGGTGATGCAGGATAGATTTGAGATGAGTGCGATGGGTGAAATGACGTTCTTCTTGGGTTTGCAAGTTAATCAATCCGAATCTGGAATCTTTATTCATCAAACCAAGTACGTCGGGGACATCTTGAGCCGGTTCCAGATGTCCGATTCGAAGCCAATTTCTACTCCTCTTCCTCAGAATCATGGAATTACTCCGGATGACGAAGGAGATGCTGTGGATTCTTCGCTCTATCGTGCTATGATTGGATCTTTAATGTATCTCACCGCATCAAGACCCGACATCATGTATCCAACTTGTCTTCTCGCTAGGTATCAAGCGAATCCGAAGGTCTCTCACTACGCTGCTGTCAAGAGGATCTTTCGTTATCTGAAGACTTACCCTGACACCGGGTTATGGTATCCTAAGGATGATAACTTTGATCTCACAGCTTTCAGTGATTCTGATTTTGGTGGCTGCAAAAAGGATGGAAAATCAACTACTGCAGGATGTCAGTTTTTAGGCAATCGCCTAGTCACTTGGCAATGCAAGAAGCAGACATGTGTGGCCACGTCTACATGTGAAGCGGAATACATTGCTGCATCTAGTTGCTGCTCCCAGGTTCTATGGATCCAACAACAGATGCGGGACTACGGTTTTGAATTTCTAACTACTCCTATTTATGTTGATAATGAGGCTGCTTTACAGATCACTCGAAATCCTGTACAGCATTCGAAAACGAAACACATCGATATCAAATATCACTTCATACGTGATTGTTTTGAAAAGAGACTTATCGATGTGGTTCATATTCATACCGACCACCAACGTGCCGACCTTTTTACCAAAGCATTTGATAAATCAAGATTTGATTATTTACTTTTGGTAAACGGCATTAAGGTGAAGCAAGAGTAACCGACATCAGGAAATCGTTTTGGTAAATATTTTTCTAAAAACCAAAAATCCAAAAATATTTTTCATTTTCTTTATTTTTGAATTTTAGGGGGAGAAAGTTTCAAGAAAAATACAAAAACATTGAAAAACCACAAAAATACAAAAATATGTCTTTAATTTATTTACTTTCTGCATTTAAGGGGGAGAAAATTCAGAAAAACACAAAAACAATAGAAAAACAAAAATGAGTTTCTTGGCAATATAAGAGAAAGTGATATTACATCAGAGGTCGGTTGAAACATGTTTCCAGAAATCAAAAGAAAAAGAAAATGATAAGTAGCTCTACTAATGATGTACCGGTAGACTCACGATCATTTTAAAGTATGCAGGAGATATAAACATAACAGACTGAAAACCGCGTGGGAACCGTTCATTGGCATATGGTCTTGGTACCGAAATTTCGTTTGATAGATTGCCGAGGTTCTGAGATATTCGGGGTTTATGTTGTTTATCATCTGGGTATCATGGTTGTTTCTATAAAAGACAAAGTCTAAGTTCTTCCATGATACCATACATACGTGTACATATCTCATACTGCATTCGACCTCAATAAGTGATCAACAATCACATGTCCAAATCAAATAAGTGATAAAATATCACATTTATCCGGGAGTCAAGTTCGTCTCTCTGCTGTACGGAAGTACTGACCTGTTCACGGACTTGCTCCTGTGCCCTCATGCATCGAAAATCAAGTTCCTCATCAATAAGTGATTCTATCACATAGGGCTTGTTTTCAAACTCAAATAAGTGACTTGTTCACATTGTATATATATACGTCAAAAACGGATGATAAACGGTATACTCCCCAGTATGATGAATTCTCGTGCATACCTTGATACGGGAATGTGTCGTGAGTGGATGAACACCGGTCGGTAAGTATAAATCATACCTTAAACGTATCTCATTGTATTATGATTACACCTGATCGTTGAGTTTAAGTGGACAACAATATCGGTAATTGTGGTAGAATACTTATTCGCTTCTGTAAAAGAATTTTTAAAAGGAAGTGTGTTTTGACAAAAGACCGCAAGCTGATATGATTCTCTTCGCCAGAAACTCGCAAAAATATTGTTGTGTTTGTATATATTTATTTACTGCTTTATTTTAAACAGTTTTTGTCGTTTGGTGCATATCAGCACGACATTAGCGGTGATGTCGTTTGATAACATTCAAAGGATTTTAAAATTGTTATCTTTTATTTTATCAAACCACAAAATCCAAAAAGATTTTCAATTTAAACATTATTTTTGATTAACTGATGTTGGTGCTCGATCCGATACCTGACAAGCCGAGATACTTCATAAAATTAACCTTGCAGAACTTCATAACGGACAACTTTTCAAAATGGTCATTCCTGAAAAATCTCCAAAATTTGAAGTGTGGAAATTGAAAATTCCCAAAAATCCAAAGTGTTGGTGGGAATCTGATCCTTCGAGGAAGCAATGGCCCTCGAAAGATCAGATAGTCAAGAAAGTCAATGAAAGTCAATGGTTTTAGTCGAAAGATACCTTGGTCAACGAAGGATTTGACCAAGTGATCCTTCGATCTGACCAGACCACTTGAAAGATGGTTTTAGATCGAAGGATATCTTTCGAAGGATCCATAAATATCTGGTATCTTTCGATCCAGATCCTTCAAATATCTGGATCTTTCGAGACTCATATGGATCCTTCGAAATCAAAAGGTCATCCTTCGAGACACTGTTCATCTTTCGAATGGTTTGAATTCTTCGAGGCGGTTGGACTTTCGAGGTAGAGTATAAAAGGGCATCTTCTTCTTCACTCACACTCATCAGTTTCAAAAACATCACTGAAAACCCTCAAAAACCTCTCGAAACTCTGCCCAAAATTTTCAAAATCACTTGTTAACATCAGGATTCTCATAAAATACTTGGTAGGATGCTTATGTTTTAATCTGATAACAAACATCAAAAACAAAAACTCATAAACATGTCATTGATCTTGTTAATGTTCTTGTTTTTATTTATGTAGAATTTGAATGTTTTGTTTTGAATCAGTGATAGTTGTTCATGATCATGAGATAACCTTGTATATGTTTATGCATGTTGAAATTATTTTGTTTGAATCTTGATGACTGATGTTTGATTTGGTTAAAACAGGGGATGTTAGGCTTTTCGGTAAAGGTTAATGTTTGGGTTTGTGTTTGTGATTCGGTTTGGGTTAAAATGTTGAGGATGTTTAAATGATTTATAGTGGGTTGTTGTTTAGGCTTAAAACTCACTTGAATAAAATGTACAACAAATCAACGAAACCTAAAACAACTCACCGGAAAATCCTGTAAAACATTCACCGGAAAATTCGTAAAACCCACCGGATATTCACCGATGAACAGTGACTCCGGCAGCATGATCGAAGGATGATGATGATGAGTCATCACCTCGATAGATGTGCTGAATAACATCTTTCGAGGTGAATCTCGAAAGATAGTTTATATTCCGAAAGATGTTAGATTTTTCAAAGGATCATCCTTCGATTGATCAATCTTTCGAATGATCAAAGATCTTTCAAATTTTTGATCTTCGAAAGATGATCTTTCGATATATTTTTATCCTTCAAGAAAAGTGACATCTTTCGAGATTAAATAACATCTTTCGACATCTTTCGATCAGACCTTCATCCTTCGTGCCACATTTCATCCTTCGATGGATACAGTGTATCCTTCGATAGTTTCAACACTTGGAAATTTTCAAGAAATTGAAAATTTTCTAAGTGTGAAACTCAATGTTGACTGTTTGACCTGTTCTTATTACGTGTCATTGTGATGTGCAGAAATGGCACCAAAGGCAGCGAAAAAGGAACGGGCCAAACCAACCAAGAAGGTGAAATCAGAGCTGGAAGCTATGTCTGAATCTAGACATAACATGGTGGCGTATTTACAACCTGAAGGGAGTATCAGTGCAGAGTTTGATGGAATCATGGAGTATCTACATCGGTCGCGAATCAACTACGCTATCACAACTCAGCATGTCGCATATCAGTCTCACATTAAAGCCTTCTGGAATACAGCTGGAGTTGAAACGGTGGATGATAAGGAAGTAATCAGGGCAGTAGTCGCTGAAAAGCCAGTTGTTATTACTGAAAACTCTATCAGAGAACGTCTTCGGCTTGGAGATAAATCTGAAGATCCAACGTCTATAGAGCTACAGTGTCAGCGTGGGTTATTGTTAAGGATTAAGTACAGCGAGAACGTTCTTACCAATCAAATCAACAAGAAGTTCCTGCCGCTTCGATATAAGTTCCTTCTGCACATTCTCATTCATTGCCTAAGCAACAAGCGCTCTGGGTATGATTTGTCTCCTATTGATTTGACGGGATTGTTTACGGCGCTGATTCTAAACAAGCCGTTCAACATTTCTCGGTATATCTTCAATAATCTGAAGGAGAACACTCGGAGGCCACTTCCGTCAGATACACAGCGAACTAACACCAAGTTTTGGTTATACCCTCGGTTTCTGCAAATGATGATAGATGATCAGATTCCTGATCTTGCTAAAGCTGAGGCAGATGTGTTTCCTGTGAATCCGATGAACGAACGCACACTGCTAATCGTCAAGTCTATGGGGGTTTACAAGGGATCGGATCCGGATAGGAAACTGATCGGTCATCTTAATGCTCCTGATTATGAGGCTCCGCAGAATCACAGATGGCGTCGTGAAGGAAGTGTTTCTGATAATGAAGAACCAGCGTTAATTGCTATGGCTGATGAGCAACTCACAGCTAAACATGGAATCAAGGCAACTAGAAGGTCTGCTGGAAGTTCTGGTGCAGCAGCTAGTACTGAGGTTGATATAAATGTGGCTGCAGAAGAGGTTCAGGATATGTCTGTTGATCCTGATGTTCATATTGTTTCTGGTGGTGATGGTGGTGCTGGAAATGTTGCTGGTTAGTCTGGTTCGGCTGCGACTGACAAAGGGAAGGGCAAGATAGATGAGCAGAGAAAGATTATTGATGAAAGCAGTTCATCTTCTGAAGAGGAAGGAGGTCCTGATGGTGATGGTTCATCCTCTGATGATGATAATCCTCCTCCTCCAGGGTTGAAGAAAGTCTTTGACAAACGCGGGAATCCCCGGTTTGTAAAGATAAAGAAGACAGGTGATGATGAAGAATCTGATAAGGATGAAGACTATACGCTTACTTCTCCGGGCTTTATTAAGAAGAGGAAGGCACAGAAACAGGGTGTACGTGCATCGAAAAAGGCTGCTGATGTGTCTTCTATTCCTGTGTCAGTACAACCTTCTTCTGAGCCAGAGCAACAGTTTCCTCCGATTGGCGATCAGCTGACTGCTTCTGAGACGCTGGAGCTCATGTCTGCTTCTGAGACGCTGGAGCTCATGTCTTCTCCACCAAAGTCTTCTGGGACACGCACGGTGTCTGTTGATCGACAGACGCCTGCAACTCCCGCCTCAGGTACACATACTAGACCTTCTCTCGTTATTTCCGGTCCTACAGGAGCTACTGGTCAATCTGGGTCATCAGGACCAGAACCATCTCTACCGACATTGGCAGAGACTCTGTCAGGCTTATCTGATGCTGAAAAGATCCAATTCCTGATTGGATAAATCAGTGAATTAGGTTCTATAGTGAGTCGGAACACCAGAATCATTGAAGAACATCGTGTACAACGAGTGAAGGATGCAGAGGCTCACAATCAGCTGTGTTCTATTGTAAGTGCTCAAAGTATGAAGATCAAAGAACAAGCTGAAGAAATTGATAGATTAAAGAAGGCTAACTTGGCAAGAGATAGAGAGGTAGAGATCATGAAAAGACACAGCACTAATCTGGAAAATTCAGCAAAAGCGTTAAGGGAAACGGTTAGCAGTCGTGAAGAAAGACTGATAAATGCTTTTAAGCCGATGCATACAAACTTCAATGTAGTTCATTCGAGGGTTAATACTTTATGGAGAGAAAGGGAGAGGTGCAAACCTTCAGATGTGGTTTCCTCTAGACATGAAGATGATCAAGATGATGATGCTGCTAACCCAGACCAAACGGCTGCTCCAGACTCCGGTGCAACTGCATCCGGTGTTGCTGGTGGATCTGGTACTCTCCAAGATGCTCCTTCTGCTCCTACAGCAACATCTACTGGCCCAACTGAGCAGACAGAGATACTGGAAACGTCAACAGAGCCTGAACAGATTATTATTGAAGCAGAAACGTTTACAGATCTCCCTGAATCCTCAAGTGCTCATATGTTTCATCCAGTTACAGGTGAAATGTTGGAAGAGGGAGAATATATCTCTGAAATGTCGGATGAACAAATACTGGCTTTGAAGGAATTGGATGATATTGCTATAAGCATGATTGATAATACTCCACTAGTTCAGGATCAAACCGATTTCTCTTCAATAGATGAAATCTTCATCGGTTCAGATCCTGATCGTCCTGTATATGTTGGAAAGGATGATGCGGAGGTGAATGCCCTTGATGACGACTTCGTTGCTGAAAAGACTGCTGAGTTTGCAAATCTTTCGTCTGATTCACCGTTAACTCAAGAAAGCCGTGAGAAAACTGTTAGTGAATGGCGAGCGGATTTCCTTGCTAGGAATCCTCCTCCGCTCGCTCCTTTGGAACAAGTTAACTATCTGCGTCTCGAGAAGAATCAGGCTCGAGGTCGCATTATCAGTTGGATGTTTGTAAAGGATCTTCACTGCATGGTGGTGAAAAGAGAGACGGGGCTTCAGTATTTCAGAACTCTTTTGAGTATTCTTACACTGCCTTACTATGATGTCGCTGTGTTAGCTCAACTTGATGTGATCAATCGGAGCGAAGAGAAGATGGTAGAACTATTTGCGAAGAAGATTAGATTGGAAAGAAGAGTGGGTTGGAAGGATCCTCTGTACAAGCCTCAATTTCCAAGATACGAGCAGATCAGGTTTACACTTGATCCAGAGACGAACACTGCTCGTTATCGTTTAGTTTACGATCCTCCAAAAGTGATGAAGAAGATTCCGCTGATGAAAATGAAGACTGACTTTCTTGGGAACTTTCGTTGCTGGGTTTACGATGCTGATACTGGTGAAGCGGTGATCGTGTTCAATGACAATCAAGAGAACTTTAGGATAATAGATCCGATGTGGATCACTAACATGTCCAGATCGGATATTATTATTCTGAAAGATCATGAGATAAACTACCTGGTACAGGATAGAGATCAAGCGATGAAGTTTCAAAGGATGGCTCGATACTGCTTCAATCTGCTGATCAACGCAGGAAGTACGTGGTCATCACTCCACCTAACCGCGGAAAGGACGTCAGAGACTTAAGACACGAAGATCGAGACAAAGCTACAGCCAAGGGGGAGTTTGTTGGTGCACTTTGTGTCTGTACTTTGTCTGTATTTTGTAATGTATAAAACGATGTCTTTTGTCTGTTGTGTTTACGTCTTTGTATGTTTGTATATGTGTTGGAATGCGTGTTTGACCAAGTCAACCATCCTCCTGGTTTGACTTGGCCAAACATCAACACTTAGTGTTTGAAAGATTAGATGCTTCGAAGGATGTCATCGAAGGATAGATTGTATCCTTCGATGACCTCGAAAGATGATGGTTCGATGGATATTGATGGACCTCGAAGGATATACCATCCTTCGAGGTATGTTGAGATCCTTCGATATCTTTCGAAGGTACTTCTGGTCGATAGATGATCCTTCGACCAGAATACCTATCCTTCGTGCATGTCTGTCTAATATGGGTATATATATATATCCATGAGGGTTCACTTCAAAAAAAAGTTCTGTGTAAGTTTGTTCAAGGTGTTGAGAGCTTTTTGTGTGAACCCAAGTCTTGTAAGAGAGTATTTTCAGTTTGGTCAAGGTCTGTAACCGTGTCCACTGAAATACAAGAGAAAACTTTGATACTTTGCTTGTCTACTCTTTCTCTTGTTGCTTTACTTTCATCTAAACTCCGGTTGCACTCTAGCTTGGATTCCGCACTTGCTAGTGTGTTAAACATAACAAGGAATAGGTTAAACCTCAACCTCCGAGGGACCTACATTTCGAGTATCCTCTTCAGAACGTGAAGATTGAGAATGTTGAGAAAGTGTTCAAGTTGGTTGAAATGAAGATTGATGAGGTTAACAACAAAGAATTCTTTTCAAAACCGAAAAAATCTTTCGTTACATCACGTCCTACCAGCTCGGGAAAGAAAGAATGGGAAGGTAAGGGTAATAACAAGAAAAACAATTTTAAAAACAAAGGGATTGGTTTTGAGAAAAAGATGGCTAAGCAGGTGATTAAGCCAAAAGAGAAAATGAATGATATCTTGTTGCTGGACCTAGTGTAGATGATGAAAAGGACTACATTTTTAGTCAAAAAGCCGTTGACGATTTCAATGCAGCGAAAAAGTTGAAAGAGGAGACATTTAAATCAACTTTTGTTGAATATGACAAAAGTGTCTGTTATCGCTGTAATGAAATCGGGCATATGGCAAAACAACGCAAGAAAGTGTTTGAAAAACCTGTTTTAGTAAAACCCGTTGTTCAAAAACCTCGACCAAAGTCACCAATTGATACAAAAGGTAAAAAAACCAATGGTTTCCCCGATTCGCATCCTAAAGAGAGGAGAATCTTTGAAGTCCGAGGATAAGCCAAAATCGATCTTCGAGGTTGGTGAATCTTCCAAGTCTCACAAGACTTCAAAGATTTATCCGAAAACAAAAATTTTTGAAAACCAATCACGGGTTGCGAAGTCGAAACCATCAGTCGAGGTGAAAAAGATGGAAAATGCTTTAAAAATGAAACAAAGGTTTTGAAAGATGATGTTGTCGAGTTTGAATCTGAACTTGATAAATTTCTTGCTGATTTTCCCCCAATTAACAACAAAGTAAAACCAATTGTGAAAGATGATGTTCCTAATGTCACATTTAACTTTCCTAAAATTGATGAGAAGTGTGATGTAGTGTTTGGCACTGTTTCTGAGGTCAAAAAGTCATGGGCGTCATTGTTTGAATGAGTTGATTTAATGTTTGCAGGGGCTGCCCAGGTCTATCCTTTCAAAGTGGATCATGGACAGTGGTGCATCGAGACATATGACAGGGATGCTAGCTCTACTTTACGACGTCAAATCCATAAATGGAAGCTATATGGGCTTCACCGGAAATCAAGGCGGCAGAACTGTTGGACAGGGAACATTGACGAATGGTGTCATATCATTTGAGAAAGTGAACCATATCGTAGAGTTGGAAAACAATTTACTTAGCATTTCTCAAATATGTGATAAATCATTCAGTGTACATTTCACAAAGAACGAGTGTTTGGTTTTAAAACCGGGGTTTAAAATCCCTGATGATATGGTGTTGTTGCGCGCTGCAAGGGAGAACGACTTGTATATCCAATATATGAGTGTCGCAACACCAACAACTCATCAAAAACAATGTTTTGTGTCAAAATCGAAAGCAACAGAAAAAGAATCAATTATGTGGCATCGTAAGATGGGCCACATTCATGTACGTAAAATGAATTTTCTAGTGCACAATGATTTGGTAGAAGGTGTAAACTTAAAGAATTTTCATTTGAATGATGATTGTGTAGCTTGTAAAAAGGGGAAGCAGACTCGGAAGTCACACCCACCGAAGATACTTAATTCGATCAGATTACCGCTTGAGAGATTACACATGGATCTCTTCGGGCCGGTCAATGTAAAGAGCATCAGTGGAGATTTGTACTGCTTGGTAGTGACTGATGACTTTACAAGATTCTCGTGGGTGGTGTGCTTGGAAAGAAAGGATCAGACTTTTGAGTCGCTGATGGTGTTGTTCAAGAAGATGGAGACACTGTATAAGCTGCCAATCCGAAGAATTCGTAGTGATAACGGAACGGAATTCAAAAATAACAAAATGTTCGAGTTTTGTAATGAAAAGGGAATTCTTCATGAATTCAGTGCGCCATATACACCACAACAGAACTGCGTTGCTGAAAGAAAGAATCGGACCCTAATAGAGACAGCTCGAACAATGTTAGCCGATTCCAAACTACCGATCTTCTTCTGGAGCGAAGCAGTTGCTGCAGCTTGTTATACTTTAAATTATGTACTCACTGTCAAGAAGTACAAAAAGACATGTTTTGAATTGCTACACCGATACAAGCCGAATTTAGAGTTTCTGGAGCCATTTGGGTCTCCGTGTACATTTATTGTTGAGAATGGAAAATTTGGTGCTAAATCAAACGATGGTTTCTTTGTAGGTTACGCAAGCCCGTTGAAGAGGGTGTCCGTACCATGCCTGGGGAAAGTGATACAAGTTCAGCATGTGGATTGTCAGAAGCACACTCCATCACCACAACTTCCCGGACAAAGATTCCTGTTCGATTATGACAAGCTCTGGGAGTCGTTTCAACTATCGGTTCAGCCAAGTGATGAGGAACTAGCACTTCTGTACTAGTACTAGCAATCTATGTCACAGGAGCAAGTGCCTAGACCGCTAGTGGTTTCTCCACCCACCGAGGGTACTCACAATAATGAAGCTGGACCAAGTGGAACAGCTCACGAACCACCAGAGGAACCAGCTCCAACATTTGACAACTCTGACGACTCAGAGGTGGAAACCGCTCCGACCTTTGACGAGGAACCAAATGATACTTCGACGGAAGCTGAGGATCAAACCGTTGATCTTGACATATCGAACTTGCAATCGGAAGTGAACGTGCCTGACACAATTATGCCTCGGACTTTGTCTTACCATCCGTCAGAGCAAATAATTGGTGACCTGCAAAGTGGTGTTAAAACCAGAGATCAAATCAACCGAGCTCTTACATGTTTTTATTCTTCTGTTGCACATTTGCAAGAAGAATTCTCATTAAAGTGTTTTATTTCGCAGATCGAGCCCAGAACTTATAAAGAGGCATTGACTGAAGATAGCTGGGTGAATGCGATGCAGGAAGAGCTGCAACAATTTGAAAAGTTGGGTGTTTGGAGACTAGTCGATCTGCCAGAAAATCAAAAGTTAATCAAAACAAAGTGGGTATTCAAGTGCAAAAGGGATGATAGAGGAGTCGTGGTGAGGAACAAAGCACGCTTAGTGGTACAAGGCTTTAGTCAGCAAGAAGGCATCGACTATGACGAAGTTTACGCGCCTGTTGCTAGACTCGAGGCGATTCGGATCTTCCTGGCGTTTGCGTCATGGAAAGACTTTAAAGTGTACCAGCTGGATGTCAAACCCGCCTTCCTTTACGGCAAAATCAAAGAAGAAGTGTATGTGGGGCAACCACCGGGGTTCACTGCTCCACTGCACAGAAACAAGGTCTATCTGCTAGATAAGGCGCTCTACGGACTTCACCAGGCCCCGAGAGCCTGGTACGAGACGCTTTCCCAATATCTGTTGGCCAACGGGTTCACCAGAGGGATAGTAGATAGCACATTGTTCACAAAGGAAGTTGCAGGCCATTTGTTGATCGTGCAGATCTACGTTGACGATATCATTTTTGGTTCCACCGACGACGAGCTGTGTAAAGAGTTTAAGAAAGTAATGAAAAAAAAGTTTGAGATGAGTTCGATGGGGGAGATGAAGTTTTTCCTCGGGCTGCAGGTGGAGCAGATGCCCGATGGAATCTTCATTCACCAAACGAAATACGTGAAGTAGGGGTGCTAAACGGGTCGTGTTCGCGGGTTGGCGGGTTCAACCCGACCCGAACCCGAAAATTTTACACAAACCCGAACCCGAAAATCGTATCATACATAAGAACCCGAACACGACCCGAAGTTTCGTGGGTCGACCCGAACACGACCCGTTCAACCCGAATTTTTTTATTTTTTTCTGAAATTAATATATTAAAATTAAAATTTACTTAAAAAACACAAATGTATATAATAATATCATATTTAAATTATAAAATCTATTTTAATTTCTCTTTTTAAGTTATAATCATGGCATAAAATACACACCCCATTTAATTTATGACATAATATTGTAAAAAAATATAATATAGTATAAATGTGTTAAACGGGTCAACCCACCAACCCAACCAGGTTGACCCGAACCCAACCCGTTAACCTAAACGGGTTCGCGGGTTCAACCTGAAACTGACCCGAACCCGTTTAGACTAAACCTAAACCCGTGAATTTCGTGTTAGGTTCGTGTCGGGTTTTCGGGTCGTGTCAGAAATTCACGCCCCTAACGTGAAGGATGTGCTTGATAAGTTTGATATGGTTGAATGCAGTCCTGCAGCCACCCCCCTTGCACAGAATCACGGGATTTGTCCTGATGAAAGTGGAGTGAAAGTGGACGAGACACTGTACCGGTCAATCATTGGATCTTTGATGTATCTCACTGCTTCTCGACCGTACATCATGTACCTGACATGTCTCTGTGCCAGATATCAGTCGAGCCCGAAGCAGTCACACCTGACGATTGTCAAACGTATCTTACGATATTTGAAAGGCTGCCCAAGCATCGGCTTGTGGTATCCTCGCTCGGGTGACTTCTCCCTATCAGGTTTCGCTGATTCTGACTTTGGAAGCTGCAAGAAGAATGCAAAGTCCACCACTGCTGGGTGTCAGTTCTTTGGAACTCGACTCGTTACCTGGCAGTGCAAGAAACAAACCGCAGTGGTGCTTTCTACGTGTGAGGCTGAATACGTTTCAGCTCCAGCTGTTGCTCACAAATCCTTTGGATCCAACAGCAAATGCGCGACTTCGGTTTGCAATTCTTGGATACGCCGATTTATGTGGACAACGAAGCAGCTATAAACATCACTAAAAACCCGGTTCACCATTCTAAAACGAAACATATCGAAATCCGTCACCACTTCATCTGTGATTGTCACGAGAAGAAGTTAATCCGGATTGAACACATACACACCGATGATCAGAAAGCTGATTTTTATACAAAACCCTTTGACAAAAAGAGATTTTATTATCTTCTAAAATTGAATGGGATGAAAAATCTGCGTTCTGGGAGGGTAGTAGAATGTGAAGCCGAGGAGGGCGGCGATCAGACGTGAACCATGTCGTGTTGTCAACTTTCTGTATAGTTTGTTTTCTGCTTTTTGATAAAACCAAAAACACAAAAATATGTTTTTCTTTTTAGGGGGAGAAATTTGCAGAAAATACAAAAACGTGATAAAATACAAAAATCCAAAAACAATAGAAAATTTAAAAAATACAAAAACATGATAAAATACAAAAATCCCAAAACATTAGAAAACTTGAAAAAGAGTTTGTGTATAATAGGGGAAATGATAGTACATCAGCTAGACAGACACAGTACGTTAAAGAAATGTAACGTTTAAAATGCTTTAAGCAGTCTCGCTGATGATGTGCCGATAGATTTTTGCAAAATTAGTAGATTTGTTTGGGATATAAACCTAAAATTTACTTGCTTTTACGTAGGGAACACCTCCAGGATATATGGGTAACCCCCGAAATCTCGTTTGAAAGGTCCCTTATTCTGAGGTACTAGGTCTTTATGCTTAGTGATATCTAGGGTATTATCCCGGGACTTCTGCTGTATGGAAATACTTACATAGGCACTCATTCGTGAGGTTTTGAACTTTCCAGACGATGAAGACTCGCCAACAAAGTTTCCTGAACGAATGGTCAAGGGATGCATGCTAAGGTGGGATATGTTGGTGCACTAAACGTTGGAAATTACTTGAAGTCAAAGTTTCAGAAACCTTACAAGTTTATTGTTCATTGTGTTCTAATGTCACTTAGTCATTGCAAAGGAGGGTATGATACCATGCGTGATTACCAGATGAATATGGTCACTGCATTGGTTCTGAACAAGAAATACAACTTCTCGCACATTGTTTTTTATTACATGACCGAGAATGTAACAACAAAGAGTAAAACTTGGATGTATCCAAGGTTTGTGCAGATGCTGATTGATCATGCATATCCGGATATTGAACGTGATTTGAACAGTGATTTGTTAGTACTTTCACACATGAGCAATGATTCTCTTAAGCAGCTTGCAAGATATCATCCAAACCATCCTGAACCGAAGAAAGTCGCTGAATTTTTCAGATTTATCAAGGATGTAAATTATGTTGATCCTGATCCAGTCAATCACCAAAACTGGAGAAATCAAGAAGAGATGAAGGAAGCAGCTTATGCTGATGAGCTATAGGCTCTTGAAGAGTTCAAAACCACACGTAATGATTGGTTTGTCAAAGAAACAAGGAGGAGAGGCAAAAAGGCTACCCCTAAAGCACAGGAGGGTGAGGGGTCATCATCGCAGCCAAAGAAGAAACAAAAGAAAGTGGCAAAGACCTTGTTGATTGATGAGCCTGAGGTTGAAGAACCGGTTGAAAATGTGGAAGAAGATCTGTATGCTGATATTGATAGTGTGATGTTAAACGTTGATGATTTAGTGACAGAGCAAGCAGCTAACATAGAAGGTGAGAAAGAGAAAGTTATTGATGATGTCGAAGGTGATGATGTTGATAAAAGTACTACAAGTTCTTCGAGTTCTTCAGAAGATGAAATAGATGAAACTGAACGTCTAAAAAGAATCTAAGAAGCGACAGAGAAAGAGAAACAATTGAGAAAGAGGAAGAGACAAGAAAAGGAGGATGCTGCTTATGTCCCATCACCACAACACGTTTCTAGATCTCAATCGCCTCCGTCAAGTATTAGAAAGAAAGCAGGAGCAAGAAAGAGGATTGTGTCTCCGAAGATAAAGAAAGTTACTCCGAAGATCACAAAGCCAAAGATTGTTCTGAAGAAGAAATCATCCAAAGAACCAAGTAAACCATCAACACCACCACCTGAACCTACACCACATCAAACACCTCCACAACAACCAACACCTCAAAGACAACCTTCACCACCAAGACAACCTTCACCACCAAAACAACCAACACCACCTAGACAACCATCGTCGTTACATCTCTCACCACTACATCTTTCACCACCTCATGAACAACCTTTTTTTACATCCCAAGAAATCTTCAAAACACCACCACCCACTCAAATACAAATACAATTAACTCCTGGTTCTTCTGGCCACAAGACGTTTCCAACTGTTCCAGAAAGTCTTGATGATATTGGAGATTTCGGATTTGCGAATGATGAACAAGTGAAGAAGTTAGAGAAGAAAATGGATGAGGTTGTAAATGAAAACAAATTATTAGCAGCTGAAAGCAAGAAAGTGGTTGATCGTGAAATGATTCTCGAAATGCGTGTGAAGAGATTAGAGTCTGACAACAAGGCATTACTGAAGAAGATTGATACAGATCAGTCAGAGATTGATTTCTTGAAAGTGAGAGTAGCTGAATTAGAAGAAGAAAAGGCTCGCAGAGATGAGCGGAACAAATATTTTGAGTTGAAAAACAAAGAGCTTGAAGCTGCGAAAGCATTGAAAGAACATGAGTTTTACATGTTAAACAAAGTTGTTGAAAACATGCTTGGAATGTCGATTGAGCAAAAGTTCGAAGAAATACAAGTTGAAGAACTTAGAGCTAAACACCAAGCTGAGATTGACGCTCAAATGAAAGATAAGGGAAAAGGTGTTGAAAGCAGTGTGGCAGTAGCTGAAAGTTCAATTGTTCCATCTCTAGTTATTGAGAATCCAGTTCCTATATCTTTGGTATCAGCAATCTTTGAAGAACATGTATCACTGGAAGATCTTGCTGGTGATGATGATGAAGAAGATGATGAGGAGGATGATGATGAAGGGGGTGATGACGAGGAAGATGACGATGATGAAAAAGTCTTCTCTGCTAGTAGTCATGGTTCTGATGATGATAATGACGATGATGATAATCAAGGTGGTATGGGAATCAAAGTGACTGAACCGTCAAATGAAAGAATTGTTGATGATTTTTTAAATGACAGTGTGAATGAAGAAACAGAGGGAGCTGACGGAAAGGGGGAGCATGGTAATGATCAAAATGTTGAAAAAGTTGAAAAGTTAATTTTGAGATTAGAAACTGATATGGAGGAAGGTGAGCATAGACATACGTATACATTAGATAAGATTAAAGAAATGATACGTATGGTGGATCCAGACTTCAAGTTTGATTTCGAAGACGAATTGAATGCGTTCGATATCAACCATCAGCCCGAGTATGAGTACAAGTATGTAGAGGATGCTGATATGTATGACAGGGTTGAGGTTGAAGATTGCACTGATGACGAGAGTGTAAAGGAAGATACTTCTCAGTACCCTACACTGATGGAGTTCTTTACTGAAGAGAATCGAGATGAGTTAAGAAGGAAAGTCGCTGAGATCTTGAAAGACAAGAATTTCGATGGTACTCCTAAATACGTGCAGAAGGAAGAACGGAAGAAGTGGTTTAAAGACAGTCACGAAAGAAAGTTTAAAAGGCCGTTAAAGTATTATCAGAGAGATCGAAGCATTTCACTTGGTGACATCATTAGCTGGGGTTTCTTACCTCATGTTAATGCTTATGCGATCAGAAGGGAGTTTGGAGTACAGTACTTTGAACGTCTATATGATGTGATGTCATTACCATGGTGGGATGTTGAAGAGCTATCGAAAGTGAGAACTTTAGGATATCCTGTTCGAAAGAATGATGTTGCAATGTGGGGATACATAAAGTTTGAATCGTTGAAAAATTTCCGACACTGGAAGCCGCATTACCCGAAGAGAGTTCAGAGGGTAGATCCAGTGACAAGGGTTGAAGAAACTATTCTTAACGTGAAAAAGCCGAAGACGATGAAGAATATACCAGTGCCGAAGATGGAGCAAGATTTCTACAAAGGCTTCTTGGGCTGGGTATACAGTTGCATTTCGACTGAGGCTGTTATTACTTATCGAGCTGGAAGGGAGATAAGAGAGATATATGTGTACGACCCGATGTGGTTAGTGAATTGCTTGGCCAAAGATATAGAATGTTTATTCATAAACAAGATCCATTTTCAATCTGAAGACCGTGAACAAGCGATGCAGTTTCAACAAGTTGTATCTATTTGTTTTCAGAAAGGCATTAATTCTGAAAATAAATGGAATTTTAAATGGTGGTCGCTGGAAGAGAAAGAAAGAAAGAGAGCTGAACATGAAAGAAAGAAGCTAGATGAAAACAGAGGAAAATGGATGAAGCAACAGGCTGAGGAAGATAAGAAAGCGAAGAAAGAGAATGAAAGGGTGAGGAACTTGCTTAGGAGGAAGCCTAAGTCAAGAGAGGAAACTTTCAAGTCACTCTGAAGACCCGAAGACAAGACTGAAGACTCCGGCTGTATCCAAGGGGGAGTTTGTTGATGCACGAATGTCTAAAGCCTACGTCTTAGTCTTAGTCAAGTTTGTATAGGGTCTAGGGGTCAGAAATGTCAACTTTGTATAGTATAGGGGGCTGTATGTAAATGTTAAGTTGTTATGGGCTGATTCCGCTCGAAATGACATTGTGTCATTTAGAGTGAAATCACATGTTATTGATTCCGCCCGAAATGACACGATGTCATTTGGAGCGGAATTAGCACTAGTATATATAGTCCGTGTGTGTTTCTCATTATGTACTGAATGTCCAAGTTGTAGCTGAACTGCTGCCGAATTTTTCTTTAAAGAATTAATGAGAAACCGTGTTTAAAGTGATCTACACTCTATTTCTACTCCATTCTCTTTGATTCAAACTGTTTGTGTGATTCCGCCGCATAAACAGTGGTGTTTCTGCTCTGATTGACTCATTTGATCGTCAATAACGATCCTAAAAGTATTTTCATTAGGCCTAGCCCATATTCTTGTGTTATTGGGCTTAACTCATGTTTTTATTGTAATTGGGCCAAGCCCAAGTCTTTATGTTATTGAGCCTAGCCCATATTCTTATTGTATTTGGGCCTAGCCCAAGTTCTATATTATAAATGGGCTTACATAAGTGTTTATTGTAATGGGCCATGCCCATGTATTTAGGAGATTGGGCCTAGCCCAACATTTATTATTTAAGCCCAATATTTATTTATTTAAGCCCAAATTTGTGTTCTTGTATTTTTGTTAAACTTTTAATAAGTATGGTATAATTTAAATAAACATATTAGTAACTTTTATAATTATACTTGGTGTCATTTTCGTATTTAAACTTTCCGGTTTTTGTTGGCGTTAATATATATTAGTTAAGTGTCTAAAAATATTTTATTTTTAGACTCGTCATCGTAGTCGGTTAATATATATAACTTTTGTGTCGAAAGTTGTCCAAACGTCGTAGTAGCTTCTCGAGGTGCGAATACATCCGTTTTGTCAATGAAACATACATTATTATTTCGTCGATATATATATGTGGTTATAAAAGGTGCCGTCTGATATTCGTTGTCTGGTGTTCGCGTCTTGTTTTATGGCACCACATAAATGTGCGTTTTATGTGTTCACAAAGGTTCGTGATCGTTGTCATGCTTGTGAATACTTACGAAGCTTTCGGTTATAGTGTATGTGTATATTTTTCATAGGTATTGTATTTAGTATTTTAGTATGTATTTCCTAACACTAATACATACACATAATATACAAATATTATACACCAAGCAAAGTGTTAAAAGTATATAATTTTTATCAAAAATTATATTAACACATATTTATTATTTTTACCCATTTATTTAGTAAATATATACAGGTGTGCTTATAAAAATACTTAGATGTTTAGGGCTTAACCCTTTTCATCAACACTTCCTTAATGACAATTAAAGTTGCTAATCGCGTTTAACCCTTTTAATCACCCCGTTAATCACAATTTGATCGTGATTAGATTTTTAGAAAATTTCGCCGTAGTTACCCCTAAACTATGGCGTTTTCCCACGTTTTCAAAATGCGTTTAGAACAATTTTCAATTTCCAATCATCATCAACTTACTAATTTCATCAAAATACACTTTTCAAGCAACAAATCCTACAACTTTTCTTCAATATCTTATGAGCTTTCATTCATTAAATTTCTAAAAATTTCAAGACTTTTATGTGTTAAAAGGTTAAAGACTTTTTATGTGTAATTTTTATAACCATTTATTAAATCACTTATTTTATTTAAAAACCAAGCTTATTAGTTCTTAACCATCAAGTGTAGACCATTAAAGTCCTTAATCTTTCAAGTATTAAAACCTATATATGTAAAGCTCATGAACATAATGATGATGATCTTTCATTATTTAAACATCTAGTTGTTTAAATCATATTTTTAAGCTTCTTATAACAAGATCATCACTTATATAAGTTACTACACTAAACATACAACATGATCATCATAAATCACAAGATTACACAACCTACTTTAATCAAATCAACATGATCGTACAACTTATTCAACACTAATACGCATAATAATCACATAATACTTCATATTTAGTAAGTTGTTAAGTTGTGATTAGGGTTTTTAAGATAGATTTTTCTTAATCTTCAAGATGATCAACAAGTACTTCTATAATCTATACTTAATAACAAGCTTAAAAAATGGTAAATGAGGGCTTACAACTTTGCACAAGCTTAGAATGATGATTAAAAAGAAGTAAAGCTCCAAATAAAGCCCTAATGATGCTCCATGCCTTAATTCTGCTTTGATGATCTTGTAGAGGCTTGATTAGGGTGAAAATGGGGTGTTTAAGATATGAAAATGGTGGCTGTTCTTGGTGTTGTTTGAGCCAAAAATGGAGAAGGAAGAGAAGAGGGTGTTTGCAATTGTTTTTGAATGCGAAAGATGATGGAAGATATGGTAAGATACGATGGTAAATCAAGATCTATCAAAGTCTAAAAAAAATCTAACAAGACGATGCCATAATCTTCATCCATACTCTAAATGTTGTAGGTTGGTCTTTGTGGGGTCCACCATTGTGGATTCGAATCCTGGATCGATTCCTTGACCGTTGAATGCGTACGAACATGTAAGTTGTGCGGAATCCAAAATACGTGTGTGGATCAGACACAAAGAAGTAATTAACAATGATTTCTATTACTGATATAACAGCTTGTACACCACGAAATCAAACGGGCAGAGCCTCGCCTCAAAGTCTACAAAGTTACAAATGATCAAGACCGTACACTCCTATATATAGTTCTGTTAGCTTCGTACGAAGCTGTATGTGGTCCCTTCGTATGAAGTTGCTGGCTTTGTACGAAGCTACTTCAGCTTTCCTTTATACGAAGATGCTTCAATATACATGTACTTTATTCTTTCCTCTGTTCAGCACCAGTCTTGACTCATTTGATTAATGTAGGATCGTTCTCGGACCTGTTTGAGTCGTTCAGAGAAGTTTGTATCTGAATTAAGAGGCGGAAACTAATAATTCGGTGCTATTGAAGCTGTATTCACTTTAAACTTGCTGTATTATTGATATCGAACGCGATTACAAGATTTGACAGCACTTCGGCAACATACCGGAACAAACACCTTTAACTATGTGTTTCAGGATCGCTCCTACGGACCTATTTATAGACATTCTGGTTCGCTTATACGTACATGTACGTATAAGCGATCCTACATCATGACACATAAGCGATCCTAACCTAAACATGACACAAAAGCGGACCTAGAACATGTATACATAAGCGGACCTAGACAAAACTACTATTTCTAGATTTCCGTGCCATGTCTGAACGCTTTATCTCAAAGACTCGATGTAAGACGTAGTCAGCAGACGTAAGTGCACCAATAGACTCCCCCTCGGATGTTGACGGAGTCTTCATAGAGTCTTTGCACATGTCAATCTACAATCTTCATCAGTCGACAATCTCTTCTCTCTTGAATGTTGACACGGTGTCTTCAGACTCCCCCTCTCACACAGCTGGGATCGTAGTCTGGAATTCATATCTTCATTCTTTAAGATCATAAACAGGCTCCCATCAGGTTCCAGATTGATACCTGGCTCCATTCTCTTTCAGAATCAATATCTGGCTCAAGTCCTGCATATTCTCTACCGAACCATAAGTTTCTTCAAAGATTAAAACTTTTCAACTATTCAGAAACTATGTTGAATCAAAACAGTAATGATTTTGCATTCGAGAATTTATTACTGGTTCTTATCAAAACAACTTTACCATCTACACACAAACACTCCCCAAACCAGTTCTTTAAGTTTAGCACTTTGAATTTCGAAAATCAGCATCTCAACACCAGTTGTCGAAAATCTTTTTGAATTTTCAAAATTTATGCTAAAACACACCAAAAAATTTTTTGGATTTTCTGAATGAAAGTAAATGCAGAAATGAAATATTTACAGACAATATTTTTTGAGAGTTTGTGCACGAGGATCATATCAGTTATGAAACATATCACAAACACCGTTAAGCTTGATTACATTTTAAGTTATAAACAATTTACCTAGATTGTCAGTATATTTGTCCACTTAAATTTTCACACAAATTTCAACTGATTCGAGATACGATATTAATGTTTTAAAGACTTAAACTTAATTGTGTATCACTCCACTTGAATATACTCCTGTATCCAGATCCCAAATATTCAGTCTTACAAGTGAGTATACCACAGATGATATCTGTAAAGGGGTAGATGCGAAACCGTGAGAGCTCAGGTCAGAACTTCCGTTCAGCAGAGAGATGACGGCTCGACTTTTGGTGGGTCCCCTTTAGAGGATCTTTTTTACAACAGCAAAGATTATCAATTTTATTGTTTAATCAGATTGCTGAGGGCGAGCTTATGTTTCAAAGCTTTTAGCAGAAAGTATTATTCGAGGACTAGGTCAGTATTTCCATACAGCAGAAGTCCCGGGATAATACCCCAGATATCACTGAGCATAAAGACCTAGTATCTCAGAATACGGGACCTTTCAAACAAGATTTCGGGGGTTACCCATATATCCAAGAATAGTTACCCACGAATTAAGTAAGTTTGATTTAGGTTTATATCTCGTTTCAATTTACTAAATGTGCGAAAATCTACTGACACATCCGCAGTAAGATTTTTTATCACATTTTGACTTTACAATTCTTTAGCGTGCTGTGATAGTCCACTGATGTACTATCATTTCCTCTTTTATGCAACAAAAACTCATTTTTCAATTTTATCATGTTTTTGTCTTTTTCAAATTTTCTGATGTTTTTGAATTTTCTAAAAATTCTTACTCCCCCTAAAATTCAAATACATCTAAAGAAAATTGAAAATAAACTGTACAGAACATGACAACTGATATCAAAAACACTTCAATTCTCCATCCGTTAGGCTTAAACAATCAGAACTCCCCCTCACAACAAACTATTTTCCCATAATGATTTCAAAACACTTAAGTTTGTTTTAATCAGAATGGTTTTTCCGAAAAATCAGTTTAGTTGTTTTTACCTTTTGTAAAATTGGGGCAAAATCATCACATTGTTTACCAATTTCATGAATGATAATTAAATCAAGTTCAAATTAATGACCTTGATTTAACCACTTGTACGAACAACTAGTTCTCATTCTGAACCATTTATAACAATCACAAACATACAACCACTTGTAGATTTAGCAATTAAGCTTTTCAAACCTGTTTTTCAACCAATTACCATCTTTTGGTTGAATTTTCAAAGCGCCGATTCCTACTCCTCGCTTACAAACCTGGGAGTTCCGGCAAGTCCTGCAAAAACCTCACAAACAGATTTAGAAAGATGCCGATTCATGATCCACAATACCATCTTGGGATCTCCGGCAAGTCAGGATTTTATTCTTGAAAAAATATATCCATCCAAGCCTGACCTTCCTTGGGTGTAACCTCATTGTTTTCATCATTCCTTTCAACCGACTTGTAAACCCATCCTTTGGAAGCATAAAAATCCTTAATGCTTTGGGCCTTACCACTGACCATTTTTCCAAAGATGCGTTTTACATTTCCGTTGAAAGTTTTTTCAACATCAATTTTCTTCTTGTTAGAATAAAACTGATTTGAAATTTCAACTTTTCCGATTTTAGATTTGTAATTTTCAGCATTTAGTGGCGGAAAATTCACATCGTCCACTTTCGGAACTTTCTTTTCAATCTTTTTCTCAACACGTGGCTCCTCTGATTTTATGGAATCAGATTCATCACCAGACTTTTTACCTAAACCTTTTACAACCCATTTCTGATTTGTAGCATTGTCTATTCTTTTGGAAGCACTCTTTGAACATTCTCCTTTTTAATAAGTTGAATTCTCAAAACCTGTAAATTTCCAGGTTGACAGTTCAGTCTTTTCAACAACTTTTTCTTTCATTTTTCTTGAGCCTTCTTGTTTTGGTCGAAATGTCTTTGGACAATCTTTCGCAACATCACCCACAGCTTTACACTGAAAACAAGATCTCTTTTCAACCTTCTTTGGATCTTCCTTCTTCTTCATGTCCTCCTGCTCTCTAGCAAGGAATTCTTGATTCGTCTGATTTCTGAATGATTTTTCTTTTTCAGCTTCTGTAGTTTTTCCGGCAACAAACATTGTTTTTGGTTTATAAACTTTTTCATTTTTATAGTTTTTCTGTGGAACAAAACCAAGACCTTTCTTTTTGTAATTACAATTATGGTTTGGTTTTTGTTGAAAACTGTAACCACAATTGTAACCCATTTTCTTGTTGATTCTTTGTTGATCTATTGAAGTGTATTGTTTAGATTTTCCATTAAGATTGAAATCTTTTATTTCAGAAATATTAATTTCTGTTATTTTGAAAACCTTTTGAATCATTTCATTTCAAGTCTGACACTTCTTATTGGAAAACTTTCATCTGAATATAATTTGTCAGAACCTTTCAAAGTATATGCCACTTTGACAGATTCATCATTCAAATTAGATTTCGAAAGTAAAAATTATTTATCATAAACCCGTTTGTCCTTTTTGACTGTTGGCTTTGACGCACTGGACCCAGACTTTGACTCGGGTTTTGACTTCAGTTTTGATTCCTCATTGTCATCTGTATCTAACACCTGATCGACCATACTTTTTATTAACTTTGACTCATGATCAGTATCTGATGACGTATATGTGACATCAATACTTTCTGGTAAGTTATCCGACGACCCAGACTCCCATTTCAAATTGATCGCTTTATTGACTCTTTCTGAATTTGGATTTCGAGGTGAATATCCATTTTCGACCGGGGGCGGACATCTATTGTAGGATACACTCAGTTTCTTACCAGAAGCTTTCAACTTTTCTTCAACATTTGTCACACACTTTTCTTCATCCGATGACTGCTCTTCTTTGAACGTCTTTAAATCTTTCATCACCGGATAAATCCTGTCAACCACAAAAGTAGAACATGAATAACTATCTAATAATTTCTTAATTTTCTCAGTTTCTATCTTTTGTGTTGCCAACTCAAGCTTGAGATCTGCACATTTCTTTATGTTAAAGTTTGCCGTATCAAGCTGTCTTAGATAAGCTATCTTCAAAGTATTCATAGCTTCAGCTTGTTCACCATCAGAATCAGTATATGTGTTGATTTCTCTGTTCATAGTATCATACGATTCTTTCAGCTTGTGAATATTGTGCAGCAGCTCATTGTTCTGCTTAATCAGCGAATCACAGTTCATGCACTTTTCTTGGACCATG
The DNA here is from genome assembly GCF_002127325.2 of Helianthus annuus. NCBI lineage: Eukaryota > Viridiplantae > Streptophyta > Magnoliopsida > Asterales > Asteraceae > Helianthus > Helianthus annuus. Next base: position 54,632,333 of record NC_035446.2, read on the forward strand.
ACCGGTTCAGCATCCACTTTAACCTTAAACTCAGGAACCTCTTTCACTGTCCTGCTTGATTGTAAAAATTCAGCTCTTCTCATCTTTTCAGCTTTGGCTTCTTCCTTCAATCTCTCTTCCTCTTCTGCCTCTTCTCTGATCCTTCTTCGTTTTTCTTCAGCAGCTTCCATGACTTTTCTGCACCTTTCTGCACATTTCAAATCATAAGCATTAGCAAAGAAAGCATGAGAAGTATTTTTGGACATCTCTTTGGCCATAAGATTTTTGATCTGGACAAAAATCATCCCAGGTAAAACCTTCAGCCAACTTCTCATCATCTTGTTCAGCCAAACACACTTTGCTGTCTTTCGGAAGATACTTTTCCCAGGTAAAATTATCATATTTTCCCTCACTAACAACACATGCTCTTTTCGAATTATCCATCACATCTCTCCCATGAGCTGTTTGTGCCTGCTGCTGTGCTGGTGGTGTGATTTGATGATAGATGGCCTTCTTGTGACAGTCGTTGTTTCCGAAAGGATTCTGGGCTCCGGTAGCTTCACGGTTTTTGCACTCCCGCTTGAAATGCCCTTTCTCCCTACAACGAAAACACGTAACTTTAGATTTATCAAAACCTAAAGCTGAAACGTTTGCATCACGAAAATCATCACGGCCAGTAATTTGCTTAAACTTTTCAGCACGTCTCATCACACTTGCCATACACCATTTAATGTCCATCAATTCCATTTCCTCAGCATCAATTTGATCGTAATCCTCTTTCGTGAGCATTGGATTTCCGATCTTTCCTGCAACAAAACAACTATAAGACTCTAAAATCATCCCTAACAAAGACATTTGATTTTTAGCAATCTCTTCAGTGTATTCTTGATCATTTTCAAGGCTTAATACAATGTTACACTGAAGTTTTCTACCATTCTTTGTTACAGAGATGTTAGGATCGAAAGATGAAAATCTTGTGTTGTTGCTTGATCCTTGAGATGCCTTCTTCTCAGGAGAATCCTTAACACTGTAAGCAGTTTCGATCTTAGGAGAAAACTTTGTTGAATCAGTAACACCATGCTTGTAGTACAGACTAATATCCTGCTCTCCATCATAGTTTTTCATCCTAGCGATCTTTCTCTGCTCCATTTCTTGAGCTTCCAGATGCTTTATGAAGTCTCCTAGCTTCATCTTTTTATATTCTGCTTTGTTGGACTTCAGCATCATCAAAAATGTTCCCCATGTTTCATATGGAAGCGCATCTGCAAGTTTTTCAATTAACTCATCAGTATCTTTCTTAATACCTAACTTTGTCATATTTCTCACCAAGTTACAATATCTATCAATAATTTGCTTGGTGTTTTCATTTTTCAATCCCCGAAACAAATCAAATTCTTTCTTCATGAGAGACATTTTGTTCTTTAACATATCATCACTTCCCGTAAACTTTGCTTCCAATTCTGTCCACATTGAATATGCAGTTCCGTCATGTTGAAGCAGTATCAAGATATCTTCTTTTATCGCTTGTTGAAGTAAACTCACCATCAATTTCTCATCGCGATATTTCTTTTTATCTGCTGTACTCATCTCTCTAAGTGTTAGCGGAGTACCATTCACAACGTCGTTCTTTGTGGGTTTAACATATGGTTCTTCGGTGTGTTCCCACGCATCGAGATGATAGGCTTCGACCCAATTACCAAAACGTTCAGACCACACGTTATAATCGTCAATATCCATGAGTTTCGGTGGTTTCTGAGATGTTCCGGTTTCGTTCTCAATCAAAGCACTCTGAGTAATCGAGGCCGGGGTAGCAAAAGCGTTATAAAATTCAGTATCCATCGTTCACAATTTTCAAAATTAGTCAAACTGTTCAAATAAGCGAAGCGTCTCAAAAACGGATTTCTTAAACTGATCAGATAAGCGAACCAATGACTTGTTCAAATAAGCGGATCAACTGAATCTGACCAATCGAGCGAACCAACTATTTGATCAATCGAGCGAACCAACTATATGATGAAATGTCCGAATAAGCGGACCAACTATGTGTCGTCGGAGCGGACCAAACGCAATGTCTGTTCGAGCGGATCGACCAATAGGCGAACCCAAACAATGTCAGTTCGAGCGGACCAGAGGCTGTTCGTTCGAGCGGACCCACTGAAATCTGTCACAAGAGCGAGCCCAATTTGAATTTTTTGAGCGGACCAGGATGCTGATGTCACATTTTGTTCGCAACCGTAAAAGCGAACCCTCTAAAAATCAACTTTCTAGGTCGACTTTGGATCTGAAAACTTCAAGGGTTTGTTAGTTCATGATCCCGAGCGTACTGTGCGATTTTGAGCCGGTTTTACCGTGAAAAAATTTGAAAACATGAAGAAAGTGTAGAAAATCAGAAGAAATGCAGCTAAAATGGCAAGAACTCCTCCTCCTGAGCTCTGATACCAATTGTAGGATCGTTCTCGGACCTGTTTGAGTCGTTCAGAGAAGTTTGTATCCGAATTAAGAGGCGGAAACTAATAATTCGGTGCTATTGAAGCTGTATTCACTTTAATATTGTTGTTTTATTGATCTTCAACTCGATTACAAGGATTGATAGCACTTCGGCAGCACTTCGTGGTTCAACCGGAAAATTACACCGTTAACTATGTGCTTGGATTGCTCTACTATATATAGACAAGCCCGGTTCGCTTATATGGACATCCATATAAGCGATCCTGATCAAAGTCCATATAAGCGATCCTAACACTGCCTAATGAGCGATCCTGACTATACCTATGACACATGAGCGAACCTAGACTATGTATACATAAGCGATCCTATACAATCTCCTATTTCTAGGTTTCCGTGCCATGTTTGAACTGATCAACTTCAAGACTTGATGGAAGACGTAGTCAGCAGACGTATGTGCACCAATAATTAAGCTACGATACGTGATTGACGGAAGTGATAGACAATATGCACTTACAAACTCCCCCTTGGATATTACTGTAGTCAATCTTGTAGCTTTATGTCTCTCTCTAAGTCCTCTAAAAGTGTTGACAACTCTAGCACCATAGACTCTCCCTTTTTACTCTAACAGCTCCATCTGCACCCCCTTTCGTTCAACTCTTTCTTCAGGCTCCCCTTTACTTTAAGCTTCCTTGCTTTAAGTTACTAAAATCAATACCTGGCTTTAACTCTACAAGCTCCTCCAAGATAGTTATCTGACTCTTTGAAAGCATGTTTCTCCTTTCTTTGAGCTTGTCTTCAAACTCCCCCTTAAGCTTAGCTATCGGGATCGTAATATGGACTAGTATCTGCAAATCTCAAACCATTTGTAAGATATTTAACAATTTAATTTTAGAATCAAAAACCTAGCTCTAAACATTTAACATGGATAAGCTGGAGCATTTCAAATATGTGACTGCACAGGACATCGTTTGTTCACAGAAATCTGGATTTTACATCTAACAGTGAAAAAAAAAAATTTTTCCAGAATCGATGACCTGGCTCAACATATTCTAAGATTGAGAACCTTGCTCAAATTTAACAATTTTAAAACTATTTAGGATTTCCCAAGAACGATTGCCTAGCTCATAAACACAAATATTGAGAATCAGTAACCTGGCTCTAAGCATAGATGTAACAATATGTAATTTTCCAGGAATAACTTGGCTATCTTCCCCTATCAACCAACTTCAAGTATTTGACAATTTAAAATCAAGATCGTAACCTGACTCTAAATATCAAAAAATGACAGTTAAAACATCTAAAACTTTTATCAAATAATCATCCAAGTCCAACTTAATGACCTTGGAGATTTTTCACAAACTGTTTTTAGATTTTTCAATGTAAAACTTCAAGTTTCAAATTAATGAACTTGTTTATTTTCAGAAACATGTTCAGCATACTTTAGATTTTGAAACTCAGCTTTCAAACATCGGTTGTCGAAAATAAAGTAAAAACAAAATCTTTTTGTATTTTTCAAAGTTTATGCTGAAACACACCGAAAATCTTTTTGTAATTTGCTGTAAAGTAAAGCAGTAAAGAAATATTTACAGACAATATTTTTGTATGATTTTGCATCAGATGATCGTATCAGTTTATGACAAATCACTAGGGGGCTGTTTGGTAGCCTCTGAATGGTCATTAAGAGGCTACCTCTTAATGGAACCATTAAGAATTTTACCAATGAGAAGGTAGAAGAATGTGACATGTGATGATTTACCATTCAGAGGTTACCTCTTAACCATTCAGACTTGAGGTTACCTCTTATTCATTCAGAGGTTTTAAACCATTAAGAGGTAGCATCTGAATGGTCATTAAGAGGCTACCAAACAGCCCCTAGCACCATTGAGCTATATAAACACTTTAAGTTCTAAACGATTCACTTAGATTGTCAGTATACTTGTCCACTTAAATTTTCACACAAACTTCAACTGACTCAAGATACAGAATTAGTCTTTTAAGCACTTAACTTATTCGCGTGTCCCACCTCAGATTATACTCTTGTATCAAGATTCCCTAAATTCATTCTTACAGCTGAAAATACTATATTGATATCTGTTCTCTGGGTAGTGCGAGACCTTGAGAGCTCAGGTTAGAACTTTTGTTCAGTAAGAGAGATGAAGGTTCGACTTTAGGTGTGTCCCATTTAGGGATCTTCTTTACAACTGCACTTGATTTATATCTTTTGATATTTTCTCAATTATTATGCAGAAGGGAAACTATTTAAAGCACATAAAGTATTATACGAGCTCTAGGCCATTGCTGACATAAAATCAGAAGACCTGGTATAATACCCCAGATATCAAACAGTATAAAGACCTAGTATCTCAGAATTAGGCAATCTCTCAATCAAGATTTCAGGGGTTACCCATATATCCAAGAGATGTTCCCCACGAGATAAGCAAGATATTGATTTTATGTTTATATCTCGAAATCAAACTACTAAATGTGTAAAAACCTATTGGCATATCAACAGTGAGACCGTTTATCACATTTTGACATTCCATTTCTTTAGCATGATGTAACTATCTACTGATGTACTATCATTTCCTCTTTTTACACAAAACTCTTTTTAAGTTTTATCATGTTTTTGAACTTTTTTCAAATTTTCAAATGTTTTTGTATTTTTATAATCTTTACTCCCCCTAAAATCCAAAACATTTTAAAGAAAATTTGACAAACCGATGCAGATAGCTTCATCTCGCCATCTATTTCTGCTTCACATTCTCTGTTTTACAGAAAGTACCCCCATGATTTACAACACACTGATTTTTAACAATGTTAAAAACATTTAATCACTTGTGAAATAATCATGTTTGTTCAGCCGTAAGGGTTTCGGCGTATTTAATTAACATATTTTTACAATTTTTTTTATTTTTAGCAAACTGAAAAACAAACACATTTTTTTTTTCATTTTTCATTTTTTGACAAAATAAAAACATGTTTTTGGTTTTAAATTTTTCTGTTTGTAGGGTTTTTGAATTATGGTTTATTTATGTACAAAAACAAAAAAAAAACTCCCTGTTTTCGGTTGCAGGGATCAGCCTCCTCTCGTGCCAGGCTGCTCCGCTCTTCATCTTGACAGTCTACCATCACCTGGAGCACCTGCATATACAACCAACTCAATTACTTGAATAAAGCAACCCAAGTCTGCTTTGACTTAATACGTATCTTTCCAGGTAGAACTGGATAATTTCTATCATTTTTCTCAAAAATATTTTCTTTATTTTTGTTGGCCCATGTAATCAAACCTTGAAGGACAATGTTACTCAAAGCCAAAACTGGTTCTCAACAGTTGATCTACTATAAGTAATGCATGTTCTAAGTTCCCTCCAATGGCAGTGCTTCTATCAGCTAATCATCTTAAAGTTTGATCTTCTCAACATCTGTTCATCTAAGTACTGCTGGTTACAAAGACTGAGAAGACCTAACAACTGCCGATTGTCAAAGCCCTGATGAAGACTAAAGCACTGCTGATTCAAGGCCTGATCAACCATTGAAGAAAGCACTGATCTGCAACATCAGTGCTTAGGAAACAACAGTGGAAAGGAGTATCAGTGTTTAGTATATCAGTGTATTCAATGTAACAGTGTTTTTCTAGATCAGTGTTTAGAGGTTGTTTGTCTGTTTGATATCACTGTCTAGGTGACGTCAGCATTAGATGCTCAGTGGTTAGATTTGTACTATAAATAGAACAATACCTGTAATGTTTTATTAGCTCTTTTGCACCATTCATCTAGTACGAACTAACTGTGAGCTCAGGCTGAGGGGGAGTTTAGTCTACATGCATGCATAGTTGAATCTTTGTAATTCATACAATCTTTTGACTAATGAAATCATGTTTGTTGAAAACTATCTCTCTTTGATTGTGTTATAAAGTTTACTTTCATTTCCGCTCCAATTCATCTCTAATCTATCTTCTTTCATTAATCACTTAATTAAACAACACAATCAAACAAACTCAGATCCCAACAATTGGTATCAGAGCGTAGGATAGTCAAATTCGATCTAACAACCAATTTGACATAAAAGTTCAGCTCAACTCCATTGATACTAAAGTTGTTCTTATTTGTTAAAAAACAGAGTATAGTTTAATCACGTTCAAAGTTAATTATTCAAAAACTCCGTAAACAACCAAGATGTTATAAATCACATAAGATCCACATAACACTGATAACTTTTATAAACCATCGACGGTTGTCAGATCTGAGAAAAAATATCTGGCAATTCAGGATTGGGTGTATTCATTCACAATTTTATGAGATTTCAGTGATTATGATGGAGATTATGATGGTTCCATGGTTGACTGCTGCTAAGGCTTTACCTCAAGTCATTAAAGGCTTATGTTCAAACAAATGTGTTTGTGCTTTTACTAAGCATAATAGAGGTGAACAAAAACCTTAGGAACAAGATCTATATGTTGACAACAGTTTTAAAAAACCTTTAAAAAGTTAAAATCAAAATTGTTTTAAATTGAAAAGAAAATCAGTAGTCTCAAAACATACATCAAACATAGCCAAGGATCAACTCCAAACTATGTTAGAGAATACCAAGTTTGTAAAAAGGAGATTGAATCTACCCAAATCACTTATGAGAAAAGGGTAGAATCCTGCAAAGGTTATGAGTTGATGTTTTTGAAAACCAGATCAAAAGTAATGTGAAATTTGGCATAAGCATTTGCAAAAATGACCAAGTTTCTCAAAACATTGTTGTAAATAGTTCTGGATTGATTATTCTTTCCTTAAAAACCTTCCAGTGAATGTTACAACATCTGTCTATGGAAAGGTTAAAAAGGGAAAGAAGAAAAATCACAAAACTCAAAAGTGTGTTTATCTCAAAACTTTTGAAATCAAAAGAAAAGAGTATAAATCTAAAACACTTGAGAGTCCACAGGTTAGTACTACAAAAGGAAAACCTAAATAAACCCACATTCTTGCTCAAACATCTGCTACCAAGTAGCGGTGCACAACCATTGTTTCAGGGAGTTTCTTTCACAACCCCCGACCCCACCCTGGGAGCGGGAGCCGTGTAACACCCCGTGTTTCAAAAGTCAAAGTCAAGATTGAAGTCAAAGGAAGAAAAGATTGCTAATTGCGATCTGTCACTCCTTGCTCAATTTCTGTTTTGACTTCTTTGACTCGTAGTTAGTCTATTTAATTGTTTACGTTAGTTGTATTATGTGGAGTATTTATTAAGAATCGAAGTTTTATCGCTATTTATCGATGGTTATCGCTTGTTTTATCGCAATCGCACTCGCAACTTTAATTATGTGTTCTGGATATTGTTTTACGTGTGTGTGCCTCTTATGTGTTAACTTGTGCGTGTTTATTTATGTTGTAATGTGGTGATTAATTGAAACGCAATCGAAACGCTATCACAATCGAATCGCAAAAGCTAAACGCAAGTTATTTAGGATGATTTTATGTTAGATATAATAGTCGGGATTAAAAGTAATTTGGATAGGAAACTCTATCGCATCGCAATGCTCAGCACGCGAATCGAAACCGCAAAACTTGTCGCACAAAACACTCCAATCGAGTGGTCAGCCGTTCGAGCTGCCACCCGATTGGACTGTCACCCGATCGAGGTGCCACCCGATCGGGCTGCCACCCGATCGACCAGCCTCTTTTTCCCCTTTCCTTTTATAGAAACCCTATAAATACCCCTGTCAACATCACAAACTTACCATTTCTGCACCTCTCGTCCGACCAGCGCTTCTTGCCCACTTTTCTTCAGATTTCTCGCGATTCTTGTAAGTATTCAACCTAAATCTTGTACTTTCTTGATCTACACGCACTCCTACACCTTTCTATCTTTTGAATCTTAACTTTTAACCGTGAAATCGCTAGATTTGAGGTGTTCTAGGATGATGTCATCATGGTGTTCTTATGAACTTCATGTTTTGGCTTCAATCCACCAAGAACAACTTAGATCTGAACGATTTCCACACAAATAAACAAAGATCTTGCACAGATCTGAACATATTCATGGTGTAGAAGGATTGAAAGATGGTTTCTAACTTTCTTTCAACTCTTTTACACTCAATGCACTCAAAACCGATAGAATCGGAGCTTATTCTGATCTCCTACTCATTCTTAGTGTTGGTCGGTTCAAGGTCTGGATTCTATCTACGAGGTTTCTGATTTCGGGTTAAACATGAACCACCGTCACGAACAAGTGAATGGGTCGGGTTTGGGTGATTCTTGTCCGATCGGTTCACAAGGGTCTTGGCAAGGTTCTGTTGCTTAGCACGTAGTCACGATGTCTCGAGAAAACTGTAAACTATCAAAAAAACCAAGGAAGAAGACGACCAGGTCATCTGGGACGGATTGCCGTCCGATCGGATTGCCACCCGACCAGACAGCCACCCGATCGGATTGCACCTTGGGCCCCACACTTCACTTTTATGTTAATATCTTGAGGTTTGAACATTGAACGAACTGCTGTCCGATCGGATTACCCCTCGACTATGTGATGTTCAGACTTCAACCTTCAAACAATTTTCAAACATGTTCAATACAAGCGGATTGCCACCTGATGGGACTACAATCTGATCGAGTGACAAACTGCTGTGAACTTGTTCTCACTAAAGTGTCCAACCAATCGGATTGTCGCCCGATCGAACGGTCGTTCGATCGATCGACCTGAAAGGTAGAGATACTTCTATGTTTTCAAAATGCTACCACAAAAACTTCAAAAGTCAAGCCATCATACACAAACACATCCTTCCCAAACGAAGAAACAATCCACTCGAAAGGTCACCCGATCGTATGACCATCCGAGCGGATTGTCACCCGATCGACCGGCTACCCAATCGGATTGCCATCCGATCGGAGTACCGTCCGATCCATTGACACCTCTCACCATTTACGTATCGCTTATCGTTATGCTATCGTTCTTATCAGGCTAATCTCACTCTAAGCGCTCCCTTCAATCCATCATTGCTGTGAGTATACTCGAACCCTTTTTGCTTTCGCACTTTTGGGTTTTACATACATTACCTATATTCAAATCACATCAATCGCACAACGCAAACACTATTTAACGCTAACCGTTACTGCATGTTATACGTGACTCAATGAATGCTTGTTTGTTATGTTTACACATGGATTGCTGTCTACCTGCCTTAGCAACGATAGTTTGGACTCAGCACCTGTTCACTCAGGGGTTGTTAAGGACAATTAATTACATGGTTCACAGTGGTGATCATGCATTACGAACTGCCTTGGGCAGTCAACCTGCAGTCATTGGTATTGATAGGATCATGTCGATAACTTACGTGCTGCATTTCACACTGTGTATGTGCTGGTTATGCGTAAACGATTTCAAACTCTATTATGCTATATATTAAACTTGTATGCTCACCTTTACACTATGTGTATTGACTTTCACTTTAACGTATGTGGCAGGTGCTTATGATGTTTGAATGCTTTGCTTGCTGTGAAATCGAGGCTAGGAAAGGTCTAGAAACAAATAAACGAATTGTCTGTACTTGAGAATCTGAGTTGTCGGAACAGAACAATTTGACTAGATTTTGTCTGTAATAATTATACTATTACTTTTTATGTCATGGTATGGGACATGATGCTTTAAATAATTGGTAATGTTAGTTGTTATGGAAACTTCTGGACAATCTGTTTCGCTCAGTGTCGCGCCCCGATGATTCCACCATCGGTTGGGGTGTGACAGATTGGTATCAGAGCCATAACTATAGGGAATTAGGCAAGACTCGACCTAGTCCGGGTTGATGTCTTAGAAACGACCTAGTCTATAGTTAGGAACCAACAGACCGACTTGTACAAATTCTTAGGGTTTTGGTACGAGCTTACTAGCTATATCTCGCTATTCTTGCTTGCACTACACTATCACTGCACACTATTATTCGAAAATAAACGGGTGATTTGGTCGAGATTAGGTGTGAAAGCCACAAACTCTCGACTCAATTGCTTGTTCGACCCGCATTTTCATTTATAAACATGAGAATTTGCGTTGAACCAAGAGTGAAATCCATACTTCAACGCGGAATTTTCGTCTCTACTTTTATCAGAATAGGAACAAAGTTGTTAAGTTAGGGGTGAAACCCGAACCTTGATGACTTATTCCACCCTATTTTGTTTTACAAAACTCTCACCAAAGTCTCGACGGACTCCAACGAATTGAAGTCGCGCTTTAACAGGAAGGATGCGTGCCATTCGCCCAGATTCGAGGTGAGAGCACAGTTCTGAAGGCTAAAGTGTGTACAAAAGTCTTTGTGAATAGTCGAACCACTTTGGGTAGTCGATGTCTAAACAGCCGTAGACAATCTATCCTCGATTTTTATGTGTTTCGATTCTGAGCTTGCTACGACCGACTCTGATGATTTGTCAATTTGCATGGATTTTATGTGTTTATGTGATTTTATATTTTATGAATTTCGGTTTTGGTGATTTTATTCGCTTTTTCGCTTCGCTTTTGATCGACCCACATGACTCACACTACACATCTACCTCAAAACGCTGACAAAACACTATTGTACTACTCGCTGTGTGCTCGCTAATCGAAATCGCTAATCTCGAACGCTCGTGGACCTTGAATGATAGGTTTCTGTATTCTGACTGCCTCTATGTGATTATATGTGCTCTACGTGCCCTATGTGCTTACGTGTTATGTGCTTATGTGCTTCTGTTCTTATGTGTTTATGTGTTTATGTGATACGTGATCATGTTCTTGAGCTTTAGTAGTATTAGGCGTGTGAGGTGAGATTCGATTATATTGTGATGAGTCCTGTGGCGATGTCTGTTGCAGACAATGTCGTCATCTGGATCTCGCGCTACTCAAGCTGCTCGGCGAAAGCAAGCAGATAAACGCCTCGCCGCTATGGTTGCTAAGCAAATGGCGAAGGTTGTACCTCAAGTCGTCAGTGAACTGTACGAAAATATAAGCAAATCGTCTGAAGAGTCAAGGACAGACTCGCCAAATTCTGGGTTCAGCTTCAAGCAGTTTAAAGCAAGCGGACCGATAGAATTCACTGGCGAAGATGGCCCTACGGCTTTATTTCAATGGTTCGATTCGATCGAGGTCACCCTGCGTCAGAGTGGATGTCCTGACAATCTCCGCACTCTGAATGCTACCGGCGTCTTCCAGTCCCGCGCTTTAGACTGGTGGACGGCCAAGAGGAAAAAACGCGGAAACGATGCAGCTTATGGTCTGTCGTGGGATGAGTTGAAGAACGTCATGCTCGAAGAGTTCTGCCCTCCCCATGAGCGCCAAAAGTTGGAGGACGAATTCTGGCACATCAAGCAGAAAGATGGTGACAACGCTGCTTTAACCGCTCGCTTTAAGCAGCTCAGTATTATCTGCCCTGATCAAGTCAAGACTGCTGACATGACAATCAAGAAGTACATTCGAGCTCTGCCAGACTATGTTGCAAATTTTGTGCATGCTTCAAAGCCGACAACAATCGAGGAAACTTACCTGCTTGTCGCTGAAATCAACGACAAGCGAGTCAAAGCGGGTTTTTGGGATAAAGCGTCGAAGAACCTGCATCAAGCTACCACCGCTGCATCTGCTGAAACCGCCATCGCTGCCCCGCAATCGCCAAAGTCCTCTCGTCGCAAGAGGAAGAACAACAGCTGTGACAACTGGCACAAAACCGGTAACTTCCGTACACGTTAATTATTATTTAATGACTGCAATTATGTGCTTAAATGTCAGCATTGACTGATTTGATGCTAAGCAAGTGAATTCATGCACGTTGTATACTACAAAATATTGCTTTATGCATAAACGAGAGCGTTGCGTCAGAAATATTAGTAAACTCACCGGTAAGACACAATGTGTCAACAAAACTGCAGAAAGCAGTCAGACAATAAAATTGGAGCCTAGGTGTAGGTCCAATAACAAAAATACATTAAAACCCAAGAGTACATAGAAGGGTTTATGTATAAACATTAAGAAAGCTAAAATACGCACTAAAAGGCACCCGAAACACACTTTAAGTGCAGAACTAATTACGACAAAACTGCGAAACGAACGTTGGTGGCCGCCCGGATAATATTTAATCCCACAAATATTCTGTTATGATTAAAATTTTATTTTAATCAGGTTCGTGTTGAAAAATAAATTAAAACGCTTAAAAACGTTATTTTTCAAGTTTAAGCGCGTACCGTGAGTTCCTACGCGACACAGTGCTTACACTGCAAAACGCAGACAGCGCAGAAAACCTAGGAATATGCCAGGAATATGCCAGGAATATACCAGGAATATGCCAGGAATATGCCAGGAATATGCCAGGAATATACCAGGAATATACCAGGAATATGCCAGGAATATACCAGGAATATGCCAGGAATATGCCAGGAATATACCAGGAATATACCAGGAATATGCCAGGAATATGCCAGGAATATACCAGGAATATGCCAGGAATATGCTAGGAATATGCTATATGGAAGGTCTATAAATACCACCATTCCATCACTCCATCTTCACTTCCCTCTCTCCCTCCCTCTCTCTAGAAAAGCTACGGCCAAACACCCCCTCTCAATCCATCAATTTTTTTTCGGTTTTGATCACCACATTCTAAGTCCATACAAGTATCAAGGATCCCGTATAAGGAGGCTTGGTGCAAACGGAAGGCGAAGGACCTCACTCTCTTGCTTTTATCCACCCTATTTGCGTCTAGATTCTTCCCTAGCCTCGAGCTAGTGGTATGTTGCTTAAATCACATTCTTGAACTATTTTGAAGTGGTTAATAAGATATGTAATGGTTAAAACTCAAAATCTTACAAGTTGATGCATTAAAGTCTACTAAAAACACTAATAATGATGGTTAAAAGCTCATATGTCGTGTAAATGTTGTAGTAATTGATTTGTGTGGTTATTTGGACCCGATCTATGTTGTGGTAGCTCGGATCATCATTTAACCCGGGTTGGTCATGATCATGGATAATGACATAAGGATGTTTTGAAAGAAACAAGGGTTAAAGGGTGAAACTCTACTACACATGAATCATGAACTTGTGTAAAACGGAATTTTTCTTGTAAAATGAAGTTCTAAACTAATAGATCTAAAGATCTACAAGTGGTATTTTCGAAAGACCAACTGTAAGACGAAACCATGTTTTAAAACCGAATCTTTCATGAACTAGAGGTGTTTTTGTGAACAAACAAGTGTGTGGACACTTGTGTAACAAAAGTTTTAACAAAGAAATAATTTTCATAAAAACCGACTAGAAGTTGTGAAACTTCATATTCTTTAAAAATAAGGTTTTTAAGAAATTAAACTTATTTATAAAGATAACAAGACTTACTAAATGTGCTAGTAAATTACTACACATTTTTGTAAATATTCAAGTTCATGAAATGGAGTAATTAGTGAATGTTGTTGATGATTATTGTTGATAATTGTTGATGTTGATTGTTGACGATTTAAAAGAAAATAAACACATGTTTTGAAAACATGGGAAACCTCCATTTTTAGGGGAAACTCTGTCAAAATTTTTATAAATTTTGACACTTAGAAAAATATAAGTTTTTGAAGAACTTATTCCCTAAAAATGTATTTAAGAGTATTACCAAGGTTTCCCTAATTTTTGGTGATAAGAAATGAGGATTTCTTCAAAAATAAAAATAGATATAAGTATGTATATTTTTGAGAGAAAAATATATATTATTTTATCACCAACTTTTGTGCTAAGTGTATATAGTATGTGCTATACGTGCTAGCGTATTAAGACTTAAAAATACACATACATCATACAAGATACATAATTCGGGTGCAAAGTGCAAAACACAAGATACTTATATTAATTTTAGAGAAAATAATATAAGTAAGATACTTAGTTAAAAATATAAAATATTTTTAACACAAGAATATATACACAAAAGAGAGTGACTGTACTTGTGCGATGCAAGTCTAGTGACTAACGTTAAGAAAACACGTATAGGTTACGACGTTAATTAAGCAAATCCGTTGAAGTTTACGACGCACAGGAACGCAAAGTTGTGAGTTCATGCTCCCCCTTTTCTCTTAACTGTTTTCAGTTTTATAACTTCGGGGGTGAAATACATGTTACAAATATTTTTATGTTTAACAAATGGTATGATAATAAAAAGCACACTTGGTGAGAACGAGTACCAAGTGTGTAGCGATATAAGAATACAAGAAACACACTTGGTGAGAAACGAGTACCAAGTGTGATGTGATATAAGAATACGGGAAGCGCGCTTGGTGAGAAACGAGTACCAAGTAGGATGCGCTATGAAAAATGATGCGAGGAATCGTGTCACGAATAGGGTACAGAAGCACCATTAATCAACAATATACCTAGACCGCAGAACAAAAGGTTAGATCTAACGAGTGCCGGGCAGCCACACTCTCGGTGAGGGCGAGTACCGAGTAGTGCTTTTGTGTCTCAGAATATACCAATTAAATGCCTAAGGTTTGGTGACTTCCTATGTCGTGTCACATGTTAATGGCTTTGCAACCCATTAATAATCCTGATACTTACAGGAATACTTTATTTACATAAAAATCATACCATACTAAAACTTGATGAATACTTGAGTACGTGGGGTACTCAAGAAAAGCTTGAATTATACTTGAGTACGTGGGGTACTCAAGAAGAATTTGGATTATACATGAGTACGTGGTGTACACATGAAACTGAATTTATGAAAACTCGATTTATTCACAAACTATGTTTTCATACAAAGTATACAAACGTGAAATACAAAACTGCATGAATTCACACCAACATTATGTTGACGTTTTTTTCCAAAACTCACATGTATTTCAGGTAACTAGGATGGATGTGCGCGTGGTCTTACTTATGCTCTTGGATGTCGCTTATGTTTGTCTTTAAATAAAGTGTAACCCTTTTAAGACAATGTTTTATGTTAACTCGCGATGTAAACGCTAACTTATGATTTCAAATTATGGTTTTGAAGTTATTTTCATGAGCATGTAGTATGTTTACCTTTCGTATGCAATAAGAACCTTTCATGATCACACCTCGTGCTTCCGCCGCAGAAAGGGGTGTGACAGATTGGTATCAGAGCTGCGATTGTAGTGAACCAGGATTCCTTCTCGAGTCTAGACTACAATCTCTAGGATCCTATCACGAAAACAATTTTTCAAAGAGTTTTCATTGCATAAAACGTCCCGCGACATCCACTACCTGATACTGTCTACATGAGTCTAGAAAAGACACTACGAGATTTAGGGTGCAGGAGTAGCACTTGTCTTAACTGAGAAATTACTTGCAATTATGTGTGATAATTAGCATGTACTAGAAGCAGGATGTCACAAGTATATGTGACTTTACTTGAAAGCAATGGCCCATCCGAAGGAAGAAATACGAGGATGAAACGAACTGTGCGGACTGTGCAAGGAGTTACGTAATTATGGATGCATACATAATTATGGAATTCAGTGCACAGAAACCACAGCAAGTCTCGTCACGTATAGATTCCCTCAGTACAAGAAAAGGGTCAAACGTGAGCACCCTTCCCCCAGCCTAATAAATACTCGGTGGAGTAATAATTTAGGGTATAAAGACAAGAACCGCCAACATTTATCTATTTATACATGCTTGCTGCTGTATGAATTGATTTAAATAGCGGATTGTTTGATGTCACTTATGTGGGTATATGTCATACTACCACTGTCTAGTAAGACGATATCAAACAAATGTCTAAACCCTATTGGGTCGTGTTCTGTCAGAACATGGCACCCAGAAGAGCTGTGAACGCTCGTGATCAACCTCCTCCTCCCCCACTTCCAAGAACTGCTGAAGAGCTAAACACCCTACTGGAGGAAAGAATCTCCGCAGCTATCACCCAGTACGAGGCAAACCGTACTGAACAAATTGGAGGACCAAGCAATGCAAGACGTAATGGGAATGGAGATTCATCTGGAGGAGACGCAGCTCAGGGCTGCACTTTCAAGCAGTTTCTCGACTGCAAACCGCTGAACTTCGACGGCATTGGAGGTGCAGTGGCGTTCGTAATCTGGACAAAAAAGACCGAGACGCATGCTGAGTCGTCTGGTGACTAGAAAAGGAACGCACGCAAGGATCCTAACGTGGTCACCGGTACGTTTCTCGTTAACAATCACTTTGCATCCATATTATTCGACACTGGAGCCGATTATAGTTTCATGTCCGTGGAATTTAAACGTACGCTTGGAATAGAATCTAGTAGATTAGAAATTCCTTATTCCATAGAACTAGACAATGGTAAACTTGTTGAATCGGGCGAAGTTGTTAGAGGCTGCACACTAGAACTTGGTGAGCGAAAATTTAGCATCGACCTCTTACCTATCCAATTAGGTAGCTTCGATGTAGTAGTCGGCATGGACTGGTTATCTAAGAACAAAGCTGAAGTTATTTGTCATGAGAAAATCATTCGCATCCCTTTAGCGAATGAGGAAACTCTCATCGTACATGGGGAAAAGCGAGACGCGCCTCTTCGAATCATCAGTTGCATTAAGGCACAAAAGTGCTTAAGGAAAGGATGTGTTGCCTTCCTAGCACACGTTGTAGATAAGAAGGCTGAGGAGCCGAAACTCGAAGATATTCCTGTGGTGAAGGAATTCCCGGATGTTTTTCCCGAAGACCTGCCAGGACTACCTCCGCAACGACAAGTCGAATTCCGTATAGACTTGGTTCCAGGAGCCGCACCTGTAGCCAAGGCACCCTATCGACTTGCACCATCCGAGATGCAAGAATTGTCTACACAACTTCAGGAGTTGTTGGATAAAGGATTCATAAGGCCAAGCTTCTCGCCCTGGGGAGCTCCAGTATTGTTCATGAAGAAAAAGGATGGAACTCTGCGAATGTGTATCGATTACAGAGAACTGAACAAGGTCACTATCAAAAATCGGTACCCACTACCGAGGATTGATGACTTATTTGATCAGTTGCAAGGATCAAGCTACTATTCCAAGATCGACCTTCGATCTGGATATCATCAGTTAAGGATACAAGAAGAAAGCGTACCAAAAACTGCATTCAGAACACGCTATGGACATTACGAGTTTCTTGTGATGCCATTCGGGCTGACGAATGCACCAGCGGTCTTTATGGATCTGATGAACTGCGTATGCAAACCATATCTCGATAAATTTGTGATTGTATTTATCGACGATATCCTGATCTACTCTCGGACGAAAGAAGTGCATGGGCAACACCTCAGGACCATTCTAGAGCTACTGAAGAAAGAGAAACTATTCGCAAAGTTCTCAAAGTGCGAATTCTAGATTCGCGAAGTACAATTTCTTGGTCACGTGGTGAATGAGAAGGGCATTCATGTAGACCCGTCCAAGATTGAAGCCATAAAGAATTGGGAAGCTCCCAAGACCCCGACTGAAGTTCGGCAATTTTTGGGCTTAGCGGGCTACTATAGGCGATTCATCGAGAATTTCTCGAAAATAGCTCAGCCGCTAACTGCTCTTACGCAGAAAGACAAGAAGTATGACTGGGGTGTTAAACAAGAAGAAGCTTTTCAGCTACTCAAAAGCAAGCTATGCGATGCACCAATATTGTCACTACCCGAAGGCTCGGAAGGCTTCGTGGTATACTGTGACGCCTCGCGACAAGGACTAGGTTGCGTGCTCATGCAACGCCAAAAGGTCATCGCTTACGCTTCAAGGCAATTGAAGGTACACGAAAGAAACTATACCACTCATGACCTGGAGCTGGGCGCAGTGGTATTCGCCTTGAAAATCTGGCGACACTATCTATATGGTACTCGATGTACAATCTTCACAGATCACAAAAGCCTGCAACACATATTTGATCAGAAGGAATTGAATATGCGCCAGCGGCGATGGGTCGAGCTGCTAAATGATTACGACTGTGAGATTAAGTACCACCCAGGAAAGGCAAACGTTGTAGCGGACGCGTTGAGCCGAAAGGAAAGAGTTAAGACCCTACGGGTTCGAGCATTGGAAATGACTATCCGATCGAACCTCACTTCATGTATTCGTGACGCACAACAAGAAGCCCTTAAGGTGGAAAACCGCAAAGCTGAATACCTCCGAGGTGCATTGAAGTACATGGCGCCAAATGTAGAGGGAGCCTTATACTTTAAAAAGCGCATTTGGGTTCCGCTCTATGGTGGCCTACGAGAAGTCATCCTTGATGAAGCGCACAAGTCAAGATACTCGATCCACCCAGGGTCGGACAAGATGTATTAAGACTTAAAAGAATATTATTGGTGGCCGAGACTCAAGAGCGACGTTGCTGTTTATGTTGGTAAATGCCTAACTTGTGCTAAGGTTAAGGCTGAATATCAGGAACCATCTGGCCTACTACAACAACCAGAGATTCCCATGTGGAAGTGGGAGCAAATCTCGATGGACTTCATAACAAAGTTACCCAGGACCCCAAGAGGGCACAATATGATATGGGTAATAGTTGATCGATTGACGAAGTCTGCGCATTTCCTACCAATCCGAGAGAATGATAGCACCGGAAAGCTTGCAGAGATATACCTAAAAGAAATTGTGACACGTCATGGAGTGCCTATTTCTATTATTTCAGACAGAGATGGACGCTTTGTCTCAAGGATCTGGCAATCATTTCAGGAAGCCTTTGGATCTCAACAAGATCTAAGCACGGCATTTCATCCTCAGACAGACGGCCAGAGCGAACGGACTATACAAACATTGGAAGATATGCTTCACGCATGTGTTATGGATCTAGGCGGCAGCTGGGATACTCACCTACCCTTGGTTGAGTTTTCCTACAATAACAGTTATCATACAAGCATAAAGGCCGCGCCGTTCGAAGCTCTGTATGGCCGCAAGTGCCGATCGCCCCTATGTTGGGCAGACGCCGGTGACAAGCGTATGGTTGGTCCTGAACTAGTACAAGAGACAACCGACAAGATTGCGCATATCCGAGAGCGCATTAAGTCGGCTCGAGATCGACAGAAGAGCTACGCTGATCAAAGACGAAAACCCTTAGAATTCGAGGTGGGAGACAAGGTGTTGTTAAAAGTCTCACCTTGGAAGGGCGTAGCCAGATTCGGAAAGCGTGGAAAACTGAATCCACGATACATCGGACCATTCAGAATCTTGGAGAGAATTGGTACCGTGGCATACAAGTTGGAGTTACCGGAAGAACTTAATGGAGTACATGATACGTTTCATGTATCCAACCTGAAGAAGAGTCCAACACAAGAAAACGTGATCATCCCGATGGATGAAGTGCATGTTGATGAAGCCCTCCAATTTACAGAAAAACCCGTTGAGGTTACCGACTGGAAAGTCAACAAGACCAGGAGGAGCAGCGTAAAACTTGTCAAAGTACGTTGGAGCTCTGAGCACGAACCCGAGTACACGTGGGAACGTGAAGACCAGTTCAAAGAAAAGTATCCCCACCTATTCAAGAAGACTCCTGCGAGAGTTAGTTCATCCTGAATTTCGGGACGAAATTCTTTTAACGGGGGGAGACTGTGACAACTGGCACAAAACAGGTAACTTCCGTACACTTTAATTATTATTTAATGACTGCAATTATGTGCTTAAATGTCAGCATTGACTGATTTGATGCTAAGCAAGTGAATTCATGCACGTTGTATACTACAAAATATTGCTTTATGCATAAACGAGAGCGTTGCGTCAGAAATATTAGTAAACTCACCGGTAAGACACAATGTGTCAACAAAACTGCAGAAAGCAGTCAGACAATAAAATTGGAGCCTAGGTGTAGGTCCAATAACAAAAATACATTAAAACCCAAGAGTACATAGAAGGGTTTATGTATAAACATTAAGAAAGCTAAAATACGCACTAAAAGGCACCCGAAACACACTTTAAGTGCAGAACTAATTACGACAAAACTGCGAAACGAACGTTGGTGGCCGCCCGGATAATATTTAATCCCACAAATATTCTGTTATGATTAAAATTTTATTTTAATCAGGTTCGTGTTGAAAAATAAATTAAAACGCTTAAAAACGTTATTTTTCAAGTTTAAGCGCGTACCGTGAGTTCCTACGCGACACAGTGCTTACACTGCAAAACGCAGACAGCGCAGAAAACCCAGGAATATGCCAGGAATATGCCAGGAATATACCAGGAATATGCCAGGAATATGCTAGGAATATGCTATATGGAAGGTCTATAAATACCACCATTCCATCATCACTTCCCTCTCTCCCTCCCTCTCTCTAGAAAAGCTACGGCCAAACACCCCCTCTCAATCCATCAATTTTTTTTCGGTTTTGATCACCACATTCTAAGTCCATACAAGTATCAAGGATCCCGTATAAGGAGGCTTGGTGCAAACGGAAGGCGAAGGACCTCACTCTCTTGCTTTTATCCACCCTATTTGCGTCTAGATTCTTCCCTAGCCTCGAGCTAGTGGTATGTTGCTTAAATCACATTCTTGAACTATTTTGAAGTGGTTAATAAGATATGTAATGGTTAAAACTCAAAATCTTACAAGTTGATGCATTAAAGTCTACTAAAAACACTAATAATGATGGTTAAAAGCTCATATGTCGTGTAAATGTTGTAGTAATTGATTTGTGTGGTTATTTGGACCCGATCTATGTTGTGGTAGCTCGGATCATCATTTAACCCGGGTTGGTCATGATCATGGATAATGACATAAGGATGTTTTGAAAGAAACAAGGGTTAAAGGGTGAAACTCTACTACACATGAATCATGAACTTGTGTAAAACGGAATTTTTCTTGTAAAATGAAGTTCTAAACTAATAGATCTAAAGATCTACAAGTGGTATTTTCGAAAGACCAACTGTAAGACGAAACCATGTTTTAAAACCGAATCTTTCATGAACTAGAGGTGTTTTTGTGAACAAACAAGTGTGTGGACACTTGTGTAACAAAAGTTTTAACAAAGAAATAATTTTCATAAAAACCGACTAGAAGTTGTGAAACTTCATATTCTTTAAAAATAAGGTTTTTAAGAAATTAAACTTATTTATAAAGATAACAAGACTTACTAAATGTGCTAGTAAATTACTACACATTTTTGTAAATATTCAAGTTCATGAAATGGAGTAATTAGTGAATGTTGTTGATGATTATTGTTGATAATTGTTGATGTTGATTGTTGACGATTTAAAAGAAAATAAACACATGTTTTGAAAACATGTGAAACCTCCATTTTTAGGGGAAACTCTGTCAAAATTTTTATAAATTTTGACACTTAGAAAAATATAAGTTTTTGAAGAACTTATTCCCTAAAAATGTATTTAAGAGTATTACCAAGGTTTCCCTAATTTTTGGTGATAAGAAATGAGGATTTCTTCAAAAATAAAAATAGATATAAGTATGTATATTTTTGAGAGAAAAATATATATTATTTTATCACCAACTTTTGTGCTAAGTGTATATAGTATGTGCTATACGTGCTAGCGTATTAAGACTTAAAAATACACATACATCATACAAGATACATAATTCGGGTGCAAAGTGCAAAACACAAGATACTTATATTAATTTTAGAGAAAATAATATAAGTAAGATACTTAGTTAAAAATATAAAATATTTTTAACACAAGAATATATACACAAAAGAGAGTGACTGTACTTGTGCGATGCAAGTCTAGTGACTAACGTTAAGAAAACACGTATAGGTTACGACGTTAATTAAGCAAATCCGTTGAAGTTTATGACGCACAGGAACGCAAAGTTGTGAGTTCATGCTCCCCCTTTTCTCTTAACTGTTTTCAGTTTTATAACTTCGGGGGTGAAATACATGTTACAAATATTTTTATGTTTAACAAATGGTATGATAATAAAAAGCACACTTGGTGAGAACGAGTACCAAGTGTGTAGCGATATAAGAATACAAGAAACACACTTGGTGAGAAACGAGTACCAAGTGTGATGTGATATAAGAATACGGGAAGCGCGCTTGGTGAGAAACGAGTACCAAGTAGGATGCGCTATGAAAAATGATGCGAGGAATCGTGTCACGAATAGGGTACAGAAGCACCATTAATCAACAATATACCTAGACCGCAGAACAAAAGGTTAGATCTAACGGGTGCCGGGCAGCCACACTCTCGGTGAGGGCGAGTACCGAGTAGTGCTTTTGTGTCTCAGAATATACCAATTAAATGCCTAAGGTTTGGTGACTTCCTATGTCGTGTCACATGTTAATGGCTTTGCAACCCATTAATAATCCTGATACTTACAGGAATACTTTATTTACATAAAAATCATACCATACTAAAACTTGATGAATACTTGAGTACGTGGGGTACTCAAGAAAAGCTTGAATTATACTTGAGTACGTGGGGTACTCAAGAAGAATTTGGATTATACATGAGTACGTGGTGTACACATGAAACTGAATTTATGAAAACTCGATTTATTCACAAACTATGTTTTCATACAAAGTATACAAATGTGAAATACAAAACTGCATGAATTCACACCAACATTATGTTGACGTTTTTTCCAAAACTCACATGTATTTCAGGTAACTAGGATGGATGTGCGCGTGGTCTTACTTATGCTCTTGGATGTCGCTTATGTTTGTCTTTAAATAAAGTGTAACCCTTTTAAGACAATGTTTTATGTTAACTCGCGATGTAAACGCTAACTTATGATTTCAAATTATGGTTTTGAAGTTATTTTCATGAGCATGTAGTATGTTTACCTTTCGTATGCAATGAGAACCTTTCATGATCACACCTCGTGCTTCCGCCGCAGAAAGGGGTGTGACAACAGCAACTCCAGCAACAAGAATTGTGCTGTCACTACCGCTGCTCCACTGCAAGCGGTACCAGCTCAGCAATCTCAACACCGCCAAGCTGCACCAGTCACCTATGTGTCTCCTGTAAAGCGCGCGTATACCGGTCCCCACCCTGCCTGCCCGACATGCACTTATCATCACCCGGTGGGTATTGCCTGCAGAGATTGCGTGCACTGCAATATGTATGGTCATTTCACCGCCAATTGTCGAACAGGCCCCCGCAACACCGCAGCAACTCCTGCCCCTGCTCAACAAGCTCTTCTTACCACCCCTTAATGTCAACAAGCGGCTCCGGTACCCGCGATCAACCCCAGAGTCTGCTTTGCGTGTGGTGATCCCAACCACTTCGCAAACATGTGCCCGAACAGGGTTGTGAAACAAGAGCCTCAACAACAGCAGCCTCAGCAATAGCAGCAGCAACAGCATCAACAGCAACAGCAACAAGCCGCCCGTGCTAGAACTTTCAACATCAATGTGCGCCAGGCCCAGGCTGACAACAACGTGGTCAATGGTACGTTCCTTGTGAATGGTATTTATGCTTCGTGTTTGTTTGATACTGGAGCCGATAACTGTTTTGTATCGTTTGAGTTCGAGAATCTCCTTAATCATAAGCGCTCCCATCTCCCCTCGACGTTCGATGTCGAAGTCGCCACCGGAAGAACCGTCGCTGTTAATTATGTTCTTCGTGATTGTACCCTTGAGCTCAACAATCACATCTTTCCAATCTATCTTATTCCGATGCAGCTCGGAAGTTTTGACATCATAGTAGGCATGGATTTTCTTCGCGAAAATCGTGCTGAAGTTGTGTGTTTCGATAAGATGATTCGATTTTTGCTCGCGAATGGTGATGTATTGTGTGTTTATGGTGAAACTTCTTCGAAAGGTCTCAAGCTCATGCCGTGTGTCCAAGCTAGCAAGTATCTCCGCAAGGAATGCAGAGTTTTCTTGGCTAACATTGTAGTAGTGGAGAAGGAAAAGAAAGGAGTGAAAGACGTTCCCGTTGTTTGCGAATTTCCTCAGGTCTTTCCCGGTGAACTTCCAGGTTTACCTCCAAGTCGTGATATCGACTTTCGTATCGATCTCATTCCTGGAGCAAACCATGTTGCTAAAGCCCCTTATCGACTCACTCCGTCCGAAGTGCGTGAACTCTCAAGTCAGCTCCAGGAACTACTTGATAAAGGCTTCATTCGCCCAAGCACCTCTCCTTGGGGCGCGCAGTCCTTTTCGTCAAAAAGAAGGATGGGTCATTCAGGATGTGCATCGACTATCGGGAGTTGAATAAGCTAACAATCAAGAATCGCTATCCCCTGCCTCGAATCGATGATTTATTTGATCAGCTGCAAGGTGCCTCATGTTTCTCAAAGATCGATCTACGCTCAGGCTACCACCAACTTCGCATCCAGGAGGAGGATATACCCAAAACCGCTTTTCGCACCCGTTACGGCCACTATGAGTTCGTTGTTATGCCTTTCGGTTTAACCAACGCACTCGCGGTTTTCATGTATCTGATGAATCACGTGTGTAAACCATTTCTCGACCGTTTCGTCATCGTGTTTATCGATGATATCCTGATCTATTCCAAGTCGAAAGCCGAACACGCGCAACATCTACGTTTGGTTCTCGAGCTACTCCAAGGAAATCGACTCTATGCCAAGTTCTCCAAGTGTGAATTCTGGCTGGAGGAGGTTCAATTCCTCGGTCACATTGTCAATAGTCAAAGTATTTATATCGATCCCGTGAAGATTGAAGCAGTTAAGAGTTGGGTTACGCCTAAGAACCCGTCTGAAGTCCTTTCTTTTCTCGGACTAGCGGGCTACTATCGTCGATTTATCGAAGGATTCTCTAAGATCGTCATGCCACTTACCTCTCTCACGCATAAAGACAGATCCTTTGTTTGGGGAACTGGACAAGAGTCTGCCTTCCAAACCCTCAAGCACATGCTTTGCAATGCTCCCATCCTTGCTTTACCCGACGGAAACGATGACTTCATTGTCTATTGTGATGCCTCGAACCTTGGTCGTGGTTGTGTTCTCATGCAACGAGACAAGGTTATCACTTACGCGTCTCGTCAGCTCAAGATCCACGAGAAGAACTATACAACCCATGACCTCGAGCTAGGCACAGTTGTTTTTGCGTTGAAAATTTGGCGACACTACCTTTACGGTACTAAGTGTACGCTCTTTACCGACCATAGGAGCCTTCAACACATATTCAACCAGAAAGAACTTAATATGTGTCAACGCCGATGGGTGGAACTTCTCAACGATTATGACTGTGAGATTCGTTATCATCCAGGCAAAGCAAATGTCGTTGCCGACGCCCTCAGCAGACGAAGCTATCTGCATAGCACCCACAATGTTCCAGCCCAACACCATCTCGAAACTCTCATCCGCGAAGCCCAGCATGCATGTTTTACCGAGCGTACTTTGAAGAAGGAAAGAATTCATCACGATGGAGCCCAGTTAGTGAATAAATCGAATGGGATATTCCATTATCTGGACCGAATTTAGATCCCCAAATGGAACGATTTGCGATAAATTTTGATGGACGAAGCCCACAAGTCCTGATATTCTATTTATCCCGGTGCCGATAAAATGTACCAGGACCTTCGTTATAAGTACTGGTGGTCGGGCATGAAGAGAGATATCGCTCTCTACGTTGGAGGGTGCCTGACTTGCTCGAAAGTTAAGGCCGAGCATCAAAGACCCTCTGGCTTGCTTGAGAAACCCGTGATCCCGATGTGGAAGTGGGAGAGCATAACCATGGACTTCATAACGAAACTCCCACGTACAACCGCAGGTCACGATAGCATCTGGGTTATCGTCGATCGTTTGACCAAATCTGCTCACTTCCTGCCAATACGAGAAGACTACAAGGTAGAAAAATTAGCCCGAATCTACACAAACGAAGTTATCTGTCGACACAGTACGCCTTACGACATCATTTCTGACCGCGATGGTCGGTTTACCTCGCGTCTGTGGGAAACGTTTCAAGCTGCACTCGGTACTGAGCTTAATCTGAGTACCGCATTCCATCCACAAACCGACGTTCAGACTGAAAGAACGATCTGTACTTTGGAAGACATGCTTCGTTCATGTGTCGTAGACTTCGGTGGTAATTGGGACGCATACTTGCCTCTAGTCGAATTCTCGTATAATAACAGTTATCATTCCAACATTCAAATGGCACCATTCGAGGCCTTATACGGAAGAAGATGCCGATCGCCTATTGTGTGGCACGAGATTGGTCATTCGCAATTAACCGGTCCCGAGCTATTGCAAGAAACAACCGACAAAATCCTCCAAATAAGAGACAATTTGCTGAAAGCTCGGAGTCGTCAGAAAAGTTATGCCGATAGACGACGCAAGCCCCTTGAATTTGACGTTGGCGACCATGTACTCCTAAAGGTATCACCTTGGAAGGGTGTGGTTAGATTCGGCAAAAAAGGGAAACTCGCGCCTCGATACATTGGACCCCTTAAGATTCTGGAAAGGATCGGAAAAGTGGCCTACAGACTCGAACTACCGGAGGAACTTAGCAACATTCACCCGACTTTCCATGTGTCTAACCTCAGAAAGTGCCTGGCTGAGCATGATCTGTTCATGCCTCTTGAAGATCTCCAAGTAAACGAAACACTACACTACGTGGAGAAGCCTGTCGAGATCATGGACCGACAAACCAAGCAGCTCAGGCGCTCACGCATTACCATTGTGAAGGTTCGATGGGAAGGCAAACGAGGCGCAGAGTTCACTTGTGAACTCGAAAGCGACATGAAGGCGAAGTACCCGCAGTTGTTTGTTACGGCCGAAGCCTAATTTCGGGACGAAATTCCCTAAACAAGGGGAGGCTGTAACACCCCGTGTTTCGAAAGTCAAAGTCAAAGTCAAGATTGAAGTCAAAGGAAGAAAAGATTGCTAATTGCGATCTGTCACTCCTTGCTCAATTCCTATTTTGACTTCTTTGACTCGTAGTTAGTCTATTTAATTGTTTACATTAGTTGTATTATGTGGAGTATTTATTAAGAATCGAAGTTTTATCGCTATTTATCGATGGTTATCGCTTGTTTTATTGCAATCGCACTCGCAACTCGAATTATGTGTTCTGTATATTGTTTTACGTGTGTGTGCCTCTTATGTGTTAACTTGTGCGTGTTTATTTATGTTGTAATATGGTGATTAATCGAAACGCAATCGAAACGCTATCACAATCGAATCGCAAATGCTAAACGCAAGTTATTTAGGATGATTGTATGTTAGATATAGTAGTTAGGATTAAAAGTAATTTGAATAGGAAACTCTATCGCATCGCAACGCTCAGCGCGCGAATCGAAACCGCAAAACTCGTCGCACAAAACACTCCAATCGAGTGGTCAGCCGATCGAGCTGTCACCCGATCGAGGTACCACCCGATCGGGCTGCCACCTGATCGACCAGCCTCTTTTTCCCCTTTCCTTTTATGGAAACCCTATAAATACCCCTGTCAACATCACAAACTTACCATATCTGCACCTCTCGTCCGACCAGCGCTTCTTGCCCACTTTTCTTCAGATTTCTCGCGATTCTTGTAGGTATTCAACCTAAATCTTGTACTTTCTTGATCTACACACACTCCTACACCTTTCTATGAACTTCATGTTTTGGCTTCAATCCACCAAGAACAACTTAGATCTGAACGATTTCCACACAAATAAACAAAGATCTTGCACAGATCTGAACATATTCATGGTGTATAAGGATTGAAAGATGGTTTCTAACTTTCTTTCAACTCTTTTACACTCAATGCACTCAAAACCGATAGAATCGGAGCTTGTTCTGATCTCCTACTCATTCTTAGTGTTGGTCGGTTCAAGGTCTGGATTCTATCTACGAGGTTTCTGATTTCGGGTTAAACATGAACCACCGTCACGAACCAGTGAACGGGTTGGGTTTGGGTGATTACTGTCTGATCGGTTCACAAGGGTCTTGGCAAGGTTCTGTTGCTTAGCACGTAGTCACGACGTCTCGAGAAAACTTCAAACTATCAAAACAACCAAGGAAGAAGACGACCAAGTCATCTAGGACGGATTGTCGTCCGATCGGATTGCCACCCGATCGGATTGCACCTTGGGCCCCACACTTCACTTTTATGTTAATATCTTGAGGTTTGAACATTGAACGAACTGCTGTCCGATCGGATTGTCACCCGATCGGATTACCCCTCGACTATGTGATGTTCAGACTTCAACCCTCAAACAATTTTCAAACATGTTCAATACAAGCGGATTGCCACCCGATCGGACTACAATCCGATCGAGTGACAAACTGCTGTGAACTTGTTCTCACTAAAGTGTCCAACCAATCGGATTGTCGCCCGATCGAACGGTCGTTTGATCGATCGACCTGAAAGGTAGAGATACTTCTATGTTTTCAAAATGCTACAACAAAAACTTCAAAAGTCAAGCCATCATACACAAACACATCCTTCCCAAACGAAGAAACAATCCACTCGAAAGGTCACCCGATCGGATGATCATCCGAGCGGATTGTCACCCGATCGACCGGCTACCCGATCGGATTGCCATCCGATCGGAGTACCGTCCGATCCATTGACATCTCTCACCATTTACGTATCGCTTATCGTTATGCTATCGTTCTGATCAGGCTAATCTCACTCTATTTAACGCAAACACTATTTAACGCAAACCGTTACTGCATGTTATACGTGACTCAATGAATGCTTGTTTGTTATGTTTACACATGGATTGTTGTCTACCTGCCTTAGCAACGATAGTACTGTAGTTTGGACTCAGCACCTATTCACTCAGGGGTTATTAAGGACAATTAATTACATGGTTCAAAGTGGTGATCATGCATTACGAACTGCCTTGGGCAGTCAACCTGCAGTCATTGGTATTGATAGGATCATGTCGATAACTTACGTGCTTCATTTCACACTGTGTACGTGCTGGTTATGCGTAAACGATTTCGAACTCTATTATGCTATATACTAAACTTGTATACTCACCTTTACACTATGTGTATTGACTTATACTTTAACGTGTGTGGCAGGTGCTTAAGATGTTTGAATGCTTTGCTTGATTGAAATCGAGGCTAGGAAAGTTCTAGAAACAAATAAACGTATTGTCTATACTTGAGAATCTGAGTTGTCGGAACAGAACAATTTGACTAGATTTTGTCTGTAATAATTATATTAATTTTTATGTCATGGTATGGGACATGATGCTTTAAATAATTGGTAATGTTAGTTGTTATAGAAACTTCTGGACAATCTGTTTCGCTCAGTGACGCGCCCCGATGATTCCGCCATTGGTTGGGGTGTGACAAGCCGCGAGCAGTCAAGTGGTACCAGTGGTTATTTTGAAAAGTATTGCAGCAGAAATTTCATCAGGACCGTGAGTTAGGAAAATATCAGAGCTTAGAAACACCGGATTTTATTTATTAAACAGATGGGGATAAACCCATGTTTTGCAAAGGTGGCTTTAATATGGGATAAACCCGAATACATAAAAACAACTTTTCTTAATTTAATTTAATTGATAAAATATGCCACTTCTGTAAGCCTTTTTGGTGCCGTATCACAACTTATTCCGATCTACTGTAATCACCTGAAACGCGTTTTGAAAACATTTGGTCAGCATGAAATACTGGTGAGTACATTCAATTTGTACAAAAGACACATTGTTATAACATACAGTATTAAGAGCGATTACAATTGTTTCTATCTTATATTTATCTGACCCAATTGTCACTCGACCGGATCTGTGACAGTGGTCATATCACTATTTAGGCACGTTCACCTAAAAGTGACGCTAGATAAGTAATGTATACAAAACCCCACGTATTGTCAGTAATTTAAGATAACAAAGACTTATCACTGTAAGTATAACGGAAAACTTTTAGGGTTTTGGAAAGCATTTTGATAACAATAGAATGACTCACCTTGTTAGCATATAATCTTGATTAAACAAGCCTCTTGATTTTAAGCCTTCTGATAACTAAGCATCTACTTTATAGTTCTGAATCTTCTGAGGATTAAACATCTTGTTTGATAGTAAGTTTATGGATCGGAGTTTTTCTGATAGTTAAAGATTTAGTTTAATAGAGTGGAATACATTTTAGTGTAAAACCATATCAAACCTAACGTTGGTCACGAGATCAGAACCTTAACAAAATTCATAAAGTATAGTCTTATTTAGACAGCACTTTGGCATTCGTTAGTTGGTTCCCGAATCAATCGGACAGAATATCGTATCGGTGATTATTGGTTAGAACACCAACATATAGAGAAAAGAATAGAAGGAATGAGCAAAGAAAAATGAATCCTAAGCTTCCTATTTATAGGTAAGGGATAAGTCTTACCCCATATAAAATTTCCCTAGGTGTTATCTACCCATATACACCTTCCTAAGTTAAACTTTCCTTAGATAAAACCTTCCTCAGATAATACCTTCCTTATATATTACTTTCTTTAGATAATACTACCCCATATATACCTATTTAGATATTATCTACCTCATGTATATCTTGTTGTTAAACTTTAGCTGTTTAACTTTACTTTAAATGGTTAGTTAAGTAACTTACTTAACTAATTAACTTACTTAGCTGATTAATTAATCTTTACTTCATCTTACTTAGCTGATTAATTAATCTTACTTAGCTGCTAAGTTTACTTATCTATTAAGGTTTCTTGATTGCTAAGTTATCTTAACTACTAAGTTGTCTTAACTGCTAAGTTTTACTTAACCATTAAGTTTTCTTAACCATTAAGTTTATTTAATTACTAAGTTTACTTAACCATTAAGTTTACTTAATCGTTAAGTTTACTTAATCGCTAAGTATTCTGGTTTAGCAGCTCCCTAGTTATGAATTCTAATTTCTAGATACACTGGAACTCGTATTAGCGTATCAACCCAAATTCAACTTTAACGATAATCACGAGATCGAAACCCTCACAATGAATGACAAAGTATAGCCAGATATTGGCAACACTTAAACATACATTGGATCATCGATCGGATATAGTATCGTAGCAGTGATCGAGTTATTACCCTGATATCGCAGCAGAGTTTCGAGACTTTGATTGTAAATTTAAAAGAAACAGAGAAACGATCAACGAAAAGAAGGAATTTTTCCGTCGAAATGTGAAATCTGAGCAAGTGCCAGACCCCTGGCTTTATAGCCAGTTTTGGTCTCTCCCGCGCGTCGCGCACGGTTCGGCCTTCCCTGGCGCGTGTCGCGGGGAGGGTCGACCTGGCTTCGGTCGCCACGTATACCACGTAAGTCTGACACGTGTCGCAGTGTTGTGACGCGTGTCCTTGGCCGCCCTTCTCGTCCAATCACGCGTTTTTCCTTGATTTCCGTGCTGATACTTATCGCGTATGCTCGGGTCTCGATCCCAATTGGTTTGGTTTTTAATTGCGAATTTAATGAGACTATTTTTGTGCGATTTGGTTCGTTGAACACCAAGATTCCTTAACCGCTAAATTTTCCAGATTGAGTATACAAGTTTCATCGCGCGCACTTCTGGTTTTGATCACATGTTGTCATTGGGAGTATTTTTTTAGGGTTGTTACATTCTCCCCACCTTGTTTTAAGTCTCGTCCTCGAGATTTAAGTTATGATGTTATGTCACACGTTGGTCAATACTAACAACATTAAGGTAAATAACACTGTGACTGAGTCAAGGCATCTTCAGATTTTGTGAATACGAGAACAGTTTACAACAAATAGAACCCAGTGGGTCAACTGAATAAATTCCTGAAATCGGTATTAATTGGACGAAGTGTAATGATATAATCATCAAAATGACTAAGTTTACATGGGTCAGACAAAAAGAAAGATTTACGACCAATAGATGCCTAAATCGAGTGTGAATTACTTTTAGAAACAATAGAATTCACTGTCAAAGGAAATTTACCTTAATTGTCAATTACAGAAGATTTAGAATCAACAAGCTCAATTGAAACAAAAACACAAACTGATGTGTCAATTCTCGATCCATGTCATGAGGAAAAATCAGTGTGTTGATATTATTGAATTGCAAGGATACACTGAGATACAATAGAGTTTAGTGTATCATTGTCTTAATACATAATTGTATCCAGACTAATTTTGAATGATGAACCAAAGGAAAGACATACGTATTTTTACATGATTCGTATAATTATGATTAGCACAAGCTACAAGTTTATAACGACATCGCAAGGTGTCGTAATGATCGAAATCAAAATAGCGGTGACCAAACGAGTTCACCGTGTTTAAAATCAAATGCAAGGCTCAATGTGTCACACCCCGACCACGTGTAACATGCAACCGCGGCGGAAAACATCGGGGAGTGTTGTGGACAGAATTAATTGTTATACAGCCATGGAAATTAAAGTTACATTTTATTTATCAAACACGGGTGTTACATTGTCTTAAAAGGAAGTACAGAATTCAAAACATAGTTATACTAGTTCTATCTTCATTTTTAGTCTCTAAGGCACAGGTCCGCCCTAGTATCGTGATCAACATCTTATGGAACAGCTCCTGAAAACACATGTGAAAGTAGGTACGTCAGCATAAAAATGCCTGTGAGATACATAGGTTTTGTGAAAATGGGATTCATGACTTGAGTTTAAAGAAATGTTTAATAACAGTCAGTCATGAACCTTGTAATTTGTCTTGCTTTGTAAACCATTTGAAAAACGATAATGTCAGATGATATGTATAGATAAGTGTAAGGTTAAACGAGTAACCAAGTAAAATGAGTTGAATAAGATAAGTTGTTTGTGAAAATAATGTCTTGTGAATAATATGTTATTTGTGTAAAATGTAATGTGTCTAAACTGAAATGACTTAGATAACGCTACGACATGTAATATTATACAAACATTTATATATAGGAAGTACCAGCGGCGTATCCACCATGTTTGTATCATATTACATGCGCCACGTTACTCCAATCATTTACCCAAACCAACCACCATGTAAATTGTTCATGTATAAACCAAATGTCAAGTGTTATTGTGTAAACCATATCGAAATGTCTATGTTCAATGTAAACCACCAAGTATGTATATCCATGTCAAAATGTTTATGTTTAATGTAGATAATGTAATGTGTACCCAAAATATATCTTGTATGGTAAGCGAGATGTATCAACTCAACCATATGTAAAAATGCACAAAACAAGGTGTTGAAGTAAAACATGGTTTAAATAAACGTTATGTTTCGTGGAACAATGCATGCTCTACTGATATAAACATTTATGCGGTATTGTGAAATATGCATACATCCAAGCCTTGAGACTGTGGCGATAAACCCTTAAACAAATTAAAGGTTTATCTAAGTTATGTATATCGAATTCGGTCATTCCTTCCAATCCTATCAAACCCAGGATTTCAGGAACGGGAGTTGTCAATTCCTATGGTACCACTACCTACTAACGAACGGCGTAGCTAATGTTAATGAATGTATTGTCCCAAGTTAAACAAACCAAATGTCATAACAAAATGAAGGCATGTGATGTAAACAATTGTACTAAGTATGCTAAGTAAACATACGAAGCAGAAATGTTCATGTAAATCAATGTGCCCATATGCTGAGTAAACATATGCAGCATAAATGTTCATGTAAATCAATGTGTCCATATGCTGAGTAAACATATGCAACAGAAATGTTCATGTAAATCAATGTGTCCATAAGCTGAGTAAACATGTGCAACAGAAATGTAATGTAAATCAATGTGTCCATATGCTGAGTAAACATATGCAATAGAAATATTCATGTAAATTAATGTGTCCATATGCTGAGTAAACATATGCAACAGAAATGTTCATGTAAATCAATGTGTCCATATGCTGAGTAAACATATGCAACAGAAATGTAATGTAAATCAATGTACTAAGTACGCACACAATGGGCATACATAGCATGAAATGTAATGAAATCATGTACTATAATGTACTAACAACATAGCAGGCATATGATGTGAAAACATGGAAAGCATGAATGTAACAGATAGGCACATGTGTTTCACCCCAAAACAGTTTGGAAAACAGTAAAAGATGGGGTTCTATGTACTCACCTGAGATTGCTTTGGAGTTCTTGTATAATAACCAGATAATGCTAAAGATCACGGGATATCAAACGGCACCTAATAGGTAGCTATGTTAATATACCGGACCAAATCGGAAGGATCGGATAGTATGTGGGTTCGTAAACCAACGAGTATGGAGACTCGTGAAATATGGTTTAACAAAGCCTACATACTAAAATGAAACCTAACCTAAGTGCTTGCGACCCATCACGACCCGTTTAGGTAGCTTATGCTACCTTACGCGTCGTTCGCGTAGAACGCGTCTGGAACGCCTAACATCGTGACCACAAGGTATAACCTAGGAAGGTTATAGCTATGGTCACCTAATGTGTTTGGTCGGATCCTAATGATCGACCAAATGGGTCGGGTTCGAAAGTATAAGCGACGGTTTAGATCGCTTACCTTACGACCCTATATATGCACTAAGCTAAAAGTGACGAGCTAAGCATGTTAGAACATGCTTAACTAAGTTTAGAAAACAGGTTTGGCATAAAAAAAACGGCTTTGATGCTCACGAGTAGTTTGGTTACAAAACATGCAAGAATGCACATTTTGGCCGAAACTACGACTCGTCACTGAGCCTAGATAACGTGGTAATCAGTAGGTATAGTCACTACGGACTATAACCATCGTGATCACGCTCACGTTATGAAGTTCTAATGAACTTCGCATCGACCATAAACTGGTCAATGCAGAAAGTCAAACATAGTTCGACTTTCGGACTCGAAAAGCGATAAAACAACGAAGGAACACTTACAAAGGATCCCCGAAAGCTAATCTTGATCAAAGAAACTCAGGTATGAAGCAATACTTCAACTTAGAGCTTTTTAGATCAGATTCTTGTGGGTTTTTGCAAGAATGGGGGGGTATTTATAGGAAAAGCATAACCGTTAGGATCGTTTATCGAATACCGTGCCACGATCTCGCCCGTACACTTGTCGAATTATTGTGGTTACTGAATAATGGCCCTTGGCTCTTGATTGGGTGAAAGGGCATTGCCCCTTGAACGAACGAAAGGCCAACTTCAAGTGGGTTCAATGAATCTGCTGTACTGGGGACCCCTTACGGACCGTATGGCTTATGGCTTACGGTCCGTAAGCCCCTAGTTTGGCAGTTTTACAGTTTTGGTCCCTGCAGTCCCTAAACTTGGTATTTGATGCATTTTTGACACGTTTAAGCCCTGTTAACCTCATTTCAAAGCTCTAAAATGAAGTTAAAGTGTAGGTAACTTAAAATGTGCTCAAAAATATCCCGGATGTCGGTTCGTTTGGCCGTACGGCCGCGATGTTCGGTTAATTACGACGGAATGCGCATAAGCGCGAAAGACGATCCAAATTGTGCGACGAATGGGTTTTTCTCATGCCATACACTAAGGCATAATATAAGGATGCTTACATAAATTTTTGGATGTCCGGATGTTTTCAGAACGTAAGTTATGCGCAAAAGTGCAAACTTGTGCACTTTTTGACACTTTTAGCCCCTGAATGATCCAAAAGTTTGTTTTAGCATACCAAACACCTCAAAGCCTATTTCTAAGCTATGTAAAGGATATTTATGGTATGTTTAACTTATGGACATGTTCTGGAATGTTCGTTACAGTTCAAATTGGCATACTTTTGCAGTTTGTCAAGTTTAGTCCCTGTAAGCGAATTAACTTGTTTTTGCCATACCAAAGCCTTCAAAACTTATTTCTAAGTTATGTAAAGGTTATTTAAGGTATGTTGAGTATATGTTGATGTTCCGGAGTATTTGTCGCATTAAACTGAGCACGTTTAAGCACCAGTTAGCGTATAACTCTCCAGAAAGCGATGTAGAGTTTAAAATCGAACAAAAGTCAAAACATGAAAAATGTAAAACACAACCAAACAATCATTGGGATCAAATAACATTGTTTTATTGATAACTGAACTGTTCACAATGATTACAAGCACAAATGTTACAGTCTCCCCTACTTGTGGAAATTTCGTCCCGAAATTTATTTAGAGGATACTCGTGGAAAAAGATGCGGATATTTCGCCTTCATTTGATCTTCACGTTCCCAAGTAAACTCGGGTCCACGTTTAGATTCCCAGCGAACCTTGACCAAAGGAATGCGCTTGCGCTTAAGCCACTTGACTTCACGTTCCATGATTTCTACCGGTTTCTCGACAAATTTCAGTGTTTTATCAACACGAATTTCGTCAAGCGGTATGTGGAGGTTCTCATCAGCTAAACACCTCTTGAGATTGGACACGTGAAAGGTTGGATGAACATTTCCAAGTTCAGGAGGTAACTCAAGTCTGTAGGCTACCTTACCGATTCTTTCGACGATCTTGAATGGTCCAACATATCTAGGTGCAAGTTTTCCTTTCTTTCCAAATCTGATCACACCTTTCCAAGGTGAGACCTTAAGTAATACACGATCACCGACTTGAAAATCCAAGGGTTTGCGTTTTAGGTCCGCGTAACTCTTTTGACGGCTTCTAGCTATCTGAAGGTTATCACGAACTTTCTTAACCTTATATGTGGTCTCTAAAATGAGGGCAAGTCCAGTAAGCTGAGCCTCGCCGATCTCATTCCAGCAGACTGGTGAACGACATTTTCGACCATAGAGAGCCTTGAAAGGAGCCATGTTGATGCTGGAGTGATAACCGTTGTTGTAGGAGAATTCAATCAACAGAAGATGTGAATCCCAACTACCACCAAAATCGATCACACAAGCTCTAAGCATATCCTCCAGTGTCTGGATTGTTCTTTCAGATTGACCATCCATTTGCGGATGATAAGCTGTGCTCAGATTAAGTTGAGACCCCATAGCAGATTGCATGGTTCTCCAAAAATGAGAAGTGAAACGAGCATCTCTGTCAGAAATGATGTTCAAAGGAACACCATGTCGAGCTACAATCTCATCTACATAGATTTGAGCAAGTTTGTCAGCCGAAAAATCCTCACGGATTGGCAAGAAATGCGCTGACTTGGTAAGACGATCAACGACTACCCAGATGGCATCGTGACCTTTCTTTGTGCGCGGGAGTTTGGTAATGAGATCCATAGTAATGTTTTCCCATTTCCAAACTGGGATCTCTGGTTGCTCTAATAAACCGGAAGGACGCTGATGTTCAGCCTTAACCTTAAGACAAGTAAGGCATTTTGATACATATAAGGCAATGTCTTTCTTCATACCAGGCCACCAATACTGAATACGAAGATCCTTATACATTTTATCTGAGCCAGGATGAATAGAATAACGAGACTTGTGGGCTTCATCCATAAGCAAGGTACGAAGATTATCTTGGCTCGGGACCCACAAACGGTCCATGAAGTAATACGATCCATTGTCCTTCAGCTCTAGAGCAGGAGTTATGTGATAAGGAAATTCCTTATCCATTAAACCTTGTGAAACACAAGCTTGTTGAGCCTGAGATATACGGGCTTGGATTTCGGTTTGAATAACAGATTGGACACGTACACAATGAAGCTTAGTACGTTCCTTGCGACTTAAAGCATCGGCTACGGCATTCGCCTTACCGGGATGGTAGCGAATCTCGCAGTCGTAGTCGTTTAGAAGTTCAACCCAACGTCGTTGCCTCATGTTGAGTTCTTTCTGATTGAAGATGTGTTGTTGTGGTCAGTGAAAACCACGCTTTTTGTACCGTACAAGTAGTGTCTCCAAATCTTAAGGGCGAAGACAACTGCACCCAACTCAAGACCATGAGTGGTGTAGTTCTTCTCATGAATCTTCAACTGTCTCGATGCGTATGCTATGACTTTGTTTCTTTGCATCAGGACGCAGCCAAGGCCCAATTTAGATGCATCGCAATAAACAACGAAATCATCATCGCCCTCAGGCAAAGTTAGGACAGGCGCGTCACAAAGTTTCTGCTTCAAGTGTTGAAAAGCTTCCTCTTGCTTGACTCCCCAATCAAAGGGCTTGTTCTTCTGTGTTAGAGCAGTTAGAGGAACTGCAATCTTTGAGAAGTTTTCTATGAAGCGGCGATAATATCCCGCTAGACCAAGAAAAGAACGAACTTCAGTAGGAGTAGTTGGCGTATCCCAATCCTTAATCGCACTGATCTTGGAGGGATCTACATGAATACCTTGTTCGTTGACAATATGTCCTAAGAATTGAACTTCTTTAAGCCAAAATTCACACTTGGAGAATTTGGCGAAAAGTTGCTCTTTCTTTAGGAGTTCCCATGTAAGACGAAGATGTTGTTCATGATCAGCTCGCGTCTTAGAATATATCAAAATGTCATCAATGAAAACGATGATGAACTTATCCAAATAAGGTTTGCAGACCCTATTCATCAAGTCCATGAAAACAGCAGGAGCATTAGTCAAACCGAATGGCATGACTGTGAACTCATAATGTCCATATCGAGTACGGAACGCTGTCTTGGGAATATCTTCCTCATGCACTCGAAGTTGATGATATCCAGATCGCAGATCAATCTTCGAAAAGTAAGAAGCACCTTGCAATTAATCAAAGAGGTCATCAATGCGAGGTAGGGGATATCGATTCTTGATGGTAAGCTTGTTAAGCTCACGGTAATCGATACACATCCTAAAAGATCCATCCTTCTTCTTGACAAAAAGAACGGGAGCACCCCAAGGTGAAAAGCTAGGACGGATAAAACCTTTGTCAGAGAGCTCCTGAAGCTGCTTAGATAACTCTTGCATCTCAGACGATGCAAGACGGTATGGAGCTTTGGCTATGGGATTTGCACCAGGTACGAGATCAATACGGAACTCGACTTGGCGTGCTGGAGGTAGACCGGGTAACTCTTCAGGGAAAACTTTAGAATAATCCCGAACGACAGGAATATCTGAAATAGTCTTACCCTTGCCTTTATCTGCTGTAACATGTGCTAAGAAAGCCACATATTTCTTCCGTAGATACTTCCGTGCTTTAAAACAAGACATAAGTTTGAGACCACCGGCAGGCTTCTCACCACGAACCTGTAGGATCTCGTCTGTCGACAGCGGCACACGAACAATCTTCTCAGAACAAACTATCTCTGCACGATGCTTAGATAACCAATCCATACCCACAATAACGTCGAAGCTTCCAAGTTGCATTGGCGTGAGGTCAATAGGAAAAATATGGTCGTTAAGGTTCAACTGGCAGTTGCGTAGAACAGAATTAAGAACAATGGGTTCACCACTAGCAACCTCTACTGTCAAAGGTTTACCTAGTTTCGTTCTAGACACGCGAAGCATTGGCTCAAAAGTCAATGACACAAAACTCTTGTCGGCACCCGAATCAAAAAGAATAGATGCTGGCTGATTATTAATAAAGAACGTACCGTTCACCACCTCGTTGTCTGCTTGTGCTTCTTGTGCATTCATGTTGAAGACTCGACCTCGAGCCTGAGCCTGATTTTGGTTTGCATTCTGGTTCTGGTTGGCTAGTCTTGGACACCGATTTCTGTAGTGGGTCAGATCCCCACAGTTATAACAAACACCTGGTGGGTATTGTGGTCGTGCAGCTTGACCCTGTTGCTGCACAAGAGGCTGAGCAAATTGTTGAGCAGGGTTCTGAACTGCGCGATTCTGAGCAAACCGACAAACATCGCCAAGATGACCCGACTTCCCACAGTTAGTACATAAACGGCACTAATATTGCGGCTGATGGTGATTGTTGCATTGATTGCACAAAGGTGCACTTCCTGAATAAGGCTTCTTTGCTGGAGGCTGGTTGGGAGCTACCTGGTTAGCTTGGGTAGTGACAGCATAGTTTTGGGAAGCCTTACGCTTCCTTGACCCCCTTGAGGAACCAGAATCCTTTCCCTTCTTGTTTTGACCTTTCTTGCTATCTTCCTTGTCAGCCGACTGCTTCTTGCCCTTGTCACCCTTCCTGTGCAATTTATTCTTTCGAATCTGCGACTCAGTCAACGTCGCTGATAACTCGATTGCCTGACGGAGTGTGGTAGGGTTGCTACCAGTAAGGATGTCTTGTACTGAGTCAGGTAGGCCGTCGATGTACCTTTCGATGGCCTTATCGAGTGGGGTAACCATAGTCGGGCAAAGCAGACTCAACTCCTCAAACCTATCAGTATAAGCCCTGTGCTCGCCACTATCTTGCTTCAAAACATCAAATTCTTTCTCCAACGCTCGTTGCTCATGACGAGGACAAAACTCCCTCATCATAAGAGCTCTCAGTTCAGCCCATGTCTGAGCTAGAGCAACTTCTGCACCTTGATCTCTCATAACCCCGTTCCACCACGTAAGAGCCCTCTTCTGAAACACACTCGAAGAAAACTCGACCTTGCGATTGTCAGGACACTGCACATGGCGAAAAGTATTCTCGATGCTTTCGAACCACTGAAGAAGCCCAGTTGCTCCCTCAGAACCACTAAACTTGAGTGGCTTAGCCGAGTTAAAATCCTTGTATTTGCATGTACCATTGTTGTTGTTGTTGTCCTGGTTCCATTGAGCAAAGAGATTTGGGAATTGAGCAGCCATCTGCTGCGCAATAATTTCTGCCAGCTCGGCAGTAGCTATCTGGTTGTCGCGTCGATGAGGCATTCTAGAAGAGAAAAACATGAAATGAAACGAGTGAGATGATTGGATGAAGAGAATGAGATGAAGCAAAATCAACAAAAGCAAAGATGGCGGTTATGCATCGCAAAGCAAACAAGCGACATGAAATGTCTAGTCAAAGTAAATGGGTCAGAATTAGTGTATCGCGAAGACATGCTCGCCTATAAGTGAACACTCACCCCAAGAGTTCCCAGGTAAGAGTGACTGGTCCGATTATGTGGATTTGTACAAACACTCTAGCCTTAGACAGAAAACCCAGGGTACAGGCATTCACTCTTCCAGTTCGCACGTGTTCACACTATTAACCCAAGACTTTGACGGGATTTTTGAAATCCAAAGAGGTTCAAAACAATATAACAGAGGGTTCAAAACCTAGTAATCAATCATCCTCGAACAGATGATTAATTTTCAAAGCGGATTCGGAACCGAAGTTCTCGTTGTGGTTATCACCTAAGGATAGGTGATGTGCATGTTTTAAACTCTAAACACAAGATAACTTGTGTTAGGGTCCTAGAAAGTTATAGTCTAGGTCAAAGCATTACTAATAACCTAATTCCCTATAACCATTGGCTCTGATACCAACTCGTCTGTCACACCCCGACCGCGTGTAACATGCAACCGCGGCGGAAAACGTCGGGGAGTGTTGTGGACAGAATTAATTGTTATACAACCATGGAAATTAAAGTTACATTTTATTTATCAAACACGGGTGTTACATTGTCTTAAAAGGAAGTACAGAATTCAAAACATAGTTATACTAGTTCTATCTTCATTTTTAGTCTCTAAGGCACAGGTCCGCCCTAGTATCATGATCAACATCTTATGGAACAGCTCCTGAAAACACATGTGAAAGTAGGTACGTCAGCATAAAAATGCCTGTGAGATACATAGGTTTTGTGAAAATGGGATTCATGACTTGAGTTTAAAGAAATGTTTAATAACAGTCAGTCATGAACCTTGTAATTTGTCTTGCTTTGTAAACCATTTGAAAAACGATAATGTCAGATGATATGTATAGATAAGTGTAAGGTTAAACGAGTAACCAAGTAAAATGAGTTGAATAAGATAAGTTGTTTGTGAAAATAATGTCTTGTGAATAATATGTTATTTGTGTAAAATGTAATGTGTCTAAACTGAAATGACTTAGATAACGCTACGACATGTAATATTATACAAACATTTATATATAGGAAGTACCAGCGGCGTATCCACCATGTTTGTATCATATTACATACGCCACGTTACTCCAATCATTTACCCAAACCAACCACCATGTAAATTGTTCATGTATTAACCAAATGTCAAGTGTTATTGTGTAAACCATATCGAAATGTCTATGTTCAATGTAAACCACCAAGTATGTATATCCATGTCAAAATGTTTATGTTTAATGTAGATAATGTAATGTGTACCCAAAATATATCTTGTATGGTAAGCGAGATGTATCAACTCAACCATATGTAAAAATGCACAAAACAAGGTGTTGAAGTAAAACATGGTTTAAATCAACGTTATGTTTCGTGGAACAATGCATGCTCTACTGATATAAACATTTATGCGGTATTGTGAAATATGCATACATCCAAGCCTTGAGACTGTGGCGATAAACCCTTAAACAAATTAAAGGTTTATCTAAGTTATGTATATCGAATTCGGTCATTCCTTCCAATCCTATCAAACCCAGAATTTCAGGAACGGGAGTTGTCAATTCCTATGGTACCACTACCTACTAACGAACGGCGTAGCTAATGTTAATGAATGTAATGTCCCATGTTAAACAAACCAAATGTCATAACAAAATGAAGGCATGTGACGTAAACAATTGTACTAAGTATGCTAAGTAAACATACGAAGCAGAAATGTTCATGTAAATCAATGTGCCCATATGCTGAGTAAACATATGCAGCAGAAATGTTCATGTAAATCAATGTGTCCATATGCTGAGTAAACATATGCAACAGAAATGTTCATGTAAATCAATGTGTCCATAAGCTGAGTAAACATATGCAACAGAAATGTAATGTAAATCAATGTGTCCATATGCTGAGTAAACATATGCAACAGAAATGTTCATGTAAATCAATGTGTCCATATGCTGAGTAAACATATGCAACAGAAATGTTCATGTAAATCAATGTGTCCATATGCTGAGTAAACATATGCAACAGAAATGTAATGTAAATCAATGTACTAAGTACGCACACAATGGGCATACATAGCATGAAATGTAATGAAATCATGTACTATAATGTACTAACAACATAGCAGGCATATGATGTGAAAACATGGAAAGCATGAATGTAACAGATAGGCACATGTGTTTCACCCCAAAACAATTTGGAAAACAGTAAAAGATGGGGTTCTATGTACTCACCTGAGATTGCTTTGGAGTTCTTGTATAATAACCAGATAATGCTAAAGATCACAGGATATCAAACGGCACCTAATAGGTAGCTATGTTAATATACCGGACCAAATCGGAAGGATCGGATAGTATGTGGGTTCGTAAACCAACGAGTATGGAGACTCGTGAAATATGGTTTAACAAAGCCTACATACTAATATGAAACCTAACCTAAGTGCTTGCGACCCATCACGACCCGTTTAGGTAGCTTATGCTACCTTACGCGTCGTTCGCGTAGAACGCGTCTGGAACGCCTAACATCGTGACCACAAGGTATAACCTCGGAAGGTTATAGCTATGGTCACCTAATGTGGATCCTAATGATCGACCAAATGGGTCGGGTTCGAAAGTATAAGCGACGGTTTAGATCGCTTACCTTACGACCCTATATATGCACTAAGCTAAAAGTGACGAGCTAAGCATGTTAGAACATGCTTAACTAAGTTTAGAAAACAGGTTTGGCATCAATACAAACGGCTTTGATGCTCACGAGTAGTTTGGT
This sequence comes from Helianthus annuus, assembly GCF_002127325.2. NCBI lineage: Eukaryota > Viridiplantae > Streptophyta > Magnoliopsida > Asterales > Asteraceae > Helianthus > Helianthus annuus. Next base: position 54,676,024 of record NC_035446.2, read on the forward strand.
TACAAAACATGCAAGAATGCACATTTTGGCCGAAACTACGACTCGTCACTGAGCCTAGATAACGTGGTAATCAGTAGGTATAGTCACTACGGACTATAACCATCGTGATCACGCTCACGTTATGAAGTTCTAATGAACTTCGCATCGACCATAAACTGGTCAATGCAGAAAGTCAAACATAGTTCGACTTTCGGACTCGAAAAGCGATAAAACAACGAAGGGACACTTACAAAGGATCCCCGAAAGCTAATCTTGATCAAAGAAACTCAGGTATGAAGCAATACTTCAACTTAGAGCTTTTTAGATCAGATTCTTGTGGGTTTTTGCAAGAATGGGGGGGGGGTTTATAGGAAAAGCATAACTGTTAGGATCGTTTATCGAATACCGTGCCATGATCTCGCCTGTACACTTGTCGAATTATTGTGGTTACTGAATAATGGCCCTTGGCTCTTGATTGGGTGAAAGGGCATTGCCCCTTGAACGAACGAAAGGCCAACTGCAAGTGGGTTCAATGAATCTGCTGTACTGGGGACCCCTTACGGACCGTATGGCTTATGGCTTACGGTCCGTAAGCCCCTAGTTTGGCAGTTTTACAGTTTTGGTCCCTGCAGTCCCTAAACTTGGTATTTGATGCATTTTTGACACGTTTAAGCCCTGTTAACCTCATTTCAAAGCTCTAAAATGAAGTTAAAGTGCTCAAAAATATCCCGGATGTCGGTTCGTTTGGCCGTACGGTCGCGATGTTCGGTTAATTACGACGGAATGCGCATAAGCGCGAAAGACGATCCAAATTGTGCGACGAATGGGTTTTTCTCATGCCATACACTAAGGCATAATATAAGGATGCTTACATAAATTTTTGGATGTCCGGATGTATTCAGAACGTAAGTTATGCGCAAAAGTGCAAACTTGTGCACTTTTTGACACTTTTAGCCCCTGAATGATCCAAAAGTTTGTTTTAGCATACCAAACCCCTCAAAGCCTATTTCTAAGCTATGTAAAGGATATTTATGGTATGTTTAACTTATGGACATGTTCCGGAATGTTCGTTACAGTTCAAATTGGCATACTTTCGCAGTTTGTCAAGTTTAGTCCCTGTAAGCGAATTAACTTGTTTTTGCCATACCAAAGCCTTCAAAACTTATTTCTAAGTTATGTAAAGGTTATTTAAGGTATGTTGAGTATATGTTGATGTTCCGGAGTATTTGTCGCATTAAACTGAGCACGTTTAAGCACCAGTTAGCGTATAACTCTCCAGAAAGCGATGTAGAGTTTAAAATCGAACAAAAGTCAAAACATGAAAAATGTAAAACACAACCAAACAATCATTGGGATCAAATAACATTGTTTTATTGATAATTGAACTGTTCACAATGATTACAAGCACAAATGTTACACAATGGAGTATATCTGAATATTTGTTTCGAATAAATCTCATAGGATTTTAAATTTGAAGATGAAAGAACAAACGAATATCATAGAATTTCCGATAAATGATGAGAGAATCGATAGAGGTACACTAAAAAATAGCACGAATTTGTGTACTCTTATCTCAATGCACATAGTTGTATTAAGACTGTTTAAGATAATGAACCAACAAAAAGTAAATAAATAAATCCATACATCAGGTGTGAAAATGAGATTAGCTCAAGCTTCAAGTTAATGAAAACGCCACCACAAGGTGTCGTAACCAGATAAATGATTCAATGAAGGTGAAAACTAAACAAGTCTATTATGGTTCTGAATAGACGAAGTACTTGACAGAAATGCATTTATTTATAAACTTTGATTTGTAATGGGGTCAAATAATTACTTAACTCAGAGATCACGTATCAGTGATCGTATCTGGAATCATTGCTGCTTCCTGCGTAATAAGTACGAATGCTTGCTCGTTCTTCTCAGTTGCGTCTGTTGTTGCTACCTTGTTGTTGGGTGCCTTCGTTAGTTTTGGGCAATAAGGACGGACATGGCCTGTTTCTCCACAGTTAAAACTTGATTGATTGTTGACGGGTTATGAGGCGAACTAGTAGGAATTATACTTAGAAAGTTTATATGTAGTGTCCTACAAATGCGAAACCCGCCAAGTGCTCGATAAAATGCCTAAAAGAACATATTCGTGAAATTCGGAAGAAATTATGATAAAGTTGCCATATGCTAAACTATGAAAATAATGAAATGATATTTGAATGAACTAAAAGATGGAACGAATATGTTAATGTAGGCGTGAAGGAAGAAAGCTCAAGTGCTAGGAAAACGGAGAACGCGCAAGATCGAGGTATGTTATTAGAGCATACTAAATTCTATTAGTAAATTGTTGTGTGTGCTAAAACCATAATCATGATAGTTTGTAATAGTTAAATAGTAAATGGTTTGATCCGTGATGGACAAATTTCATGAACCGTAGATTTATAAATATAAATGCTTTATGACTGGTCCTTTATGGAAGAACCGGGTAATGAGAAGATAAGTATGAAAGGGAATGAATTTGTTCGTCCAAGACGAACCGAATGAAAGTCATGTTATGAATGATATTATCTGTTACTAACGGATAAGTTATGAATGAATGAAATCAACTAGATCCGTTACTCACGAGTTTGAGTGTATGTATTTGATTGGATGGAATGTATTCGTTTGTTATAAATGAACCGAATGAAGGTTATGTACGAATGAAAATGCCCGTCTCAACGGGATAAGAATGGCATGTTTTATCTCAATTTTGAGGTAGTATGTTTTGACTCATTTCATGGGTTGAGTTAATGCATGTATGAGATGAATGTACGAAAGGGATAATTTTTGTATTACTAGTCTAGAAGTAACATAACTAACGAGTTTAAAATTTGATGCTTGATGTAGGTAAATCCTCGGCTTCATAGCTTGGGGACTTGGAATGAACACACTCGATTTCATGCCCGCCTAACGCTTCCGAAGATGTCTAGTTTAGTATGGTTCTAGTTTTTTGGTAGTATGTATTTTTAACATGTGTGGTCTTGGTTGTACTTATATTTTGGCAAAAACTTAGTTAGTATGTCGATTTGTATCTAGATCTTTTAAACTTGTCCTTTTTTGTTTTTGAAAATGGTTGTGTACGTAAACATGTTAGAAGATTTGGAAAATTTGCATTAGCCACACTTGTTACTTAAAGTGTGTTGTCGAAAATTTTTATGTTAAGGACTTATTTGTTTTAGAACAGGGAATCGATATATTTATAAACGGGTCATGCCGAAATTTTTGCAAGTTTTAGTGTGAAATTAATGTTCTTTCCGAAAGCTTTTAGAAGGGTGTTTCATATACGAGACCTATACTACACCTATATTCCTATACGGGGCCTATACTACACCTATACAATACAATACAATACGATACTACACTACACGATAATATACTATCCGATAGCATATGATACTATATTACACCTATAGGTTTATACGAGACTTAGTACTACATTATACGATACGTTACTACATCCATAGCTTATACGAGACCTATATTATACGACACAATACTTAACCGTGTTTTTTTAGTACTTATTATAGACTTTGCTAAAAATAAATATTATATAAAAGTGTTTGTAAAAAAAAAAACCTTTATATACGCCTAGTACACGCCTCGAAGTTGGGCTATTGAAGTTGTGAAAATGAGAATTTTGTTTGATCCTAATCGTTATATAGGTAGATGGTGGTTTAGGAAATCAGGGTTTTGTTTTAAAATTCAACACGAGTTATAGGTACATATAGATAGAAAGTGGTTTATGAAATCGGGGTTTTGTTTTAAAATTCAACACGGGTTATAAATACATAACGGGCTAGGCGTATTGGACTCAACCCCAACCATAGATCATTGGGCTCGGCCCAATCAACTAGGCCTACAAGAATTTGTAAATCTGAGACTTGGGTTTTTCAATGGAGACTCAAGTTCAACTCTCACTTCTGTCACATTGGGGTGGATATTGGGCAATGATGGTGACAAACCCACCGAGGGGGGTTCGATCCTGAGTCGCACCCCGGTTTTCATCCGGCTGTTACTTCAGCGAGACATCTTGTGTGGAGGCAGTACGGTTTCCAGGAGAACGCCGTAACCAAGTCTGACCAACCCAGCGTGGGCCCGGTTAAGATAACGTTGTCTGTGCAAATCTTGGCTAGGACCGCCGTTAATATGATATTGGGTCACTCAAAAAGAAAATCACCGTAAAAAAAATATATAATTACATCAAGACACACCAACATAAACATAAATATTGTGTTATTAAAATCTTATGGATATAATTATTATAAGACTTCCATTATGCTTACCCATAAAAATAGGATATTTTTCATACTCTCTTCTTTATATGAAGCATAAGCATCTCTAATTTTTTTTTCAGTAATTCCATATATAACAATTCTTAAAAACCAAATCACTAAAGCAAACTGATTCACTTTTTTTTCTTTTTCTTTTTAAGTATATAAGGATATGTCGGTATAGATTCAAGTTGATTTACGTTATTATGTAAATGGTCTACGTTTTGTCATCAATTTTGCTAAAAAACGAGTTAGGTCAAATATAATACGTTTTCACTAGGCGGTATGTAAGTTCGGTAAAACAATTCATATATTTTTGCTTGTCATAAGTTTATTAGAACTTTAAAAAGGAATAAACTTATTTTTTATTCATGAGTTTACTTAGAGGGTGTTTGGGGTTGAGTTTTGAAGGAGATTTTTAGATTATTGAGTTTTGAAATCGTAAATAATCAGTTTTGAGTGTTTGGGTAAAAAAATTAAATAACTGATTATTTGCGTTTAAAAAGTTACTAAACGCAGTTTTCCAAAAGTAGCTCCCCCCCCCCCCCCACACTGCAATAAAACGCAATTTTCCAAAAATTGATTATTTGCGTTTAGAAAAGGATTTTCACTTGTTTATTTTTTTAAATATATATTTGCCAAACACTCAAATAGTTGATTATATGATTATTGTGATATCAAGCAATATAATCAAATCCAAACACAATCTTTCAACATCACGTTTTGTTACAGTTAATTATCTGATTCTGATTATTCAAAACGCATAATCTATTTACAAAACTCAACCCCAAGCACTCTCTTAAAAAAAAAAAAAAAAAAAAAACTAAATTAAGGGTGTTTAATATCCCTGGTAAGCTATAAAATAAACATGATCACACCTCGGTATATTTTGATTTGCCTCCTTTGTTTCTTCAATGGGCGCCAATGTGAAAACCTTAACCAAGAAAATCTACACCCACCTTAAACTCAACAGCCTATCCAAAGCAGTTTCCACTTTGTTTGAATCTCTGGTTCCAGTTGACAACTCTTTATACGCTTCTCTCTTCAAACTGTGTGCTGAAAGACGTGCTATAATCGAAACCCGTAAACTCGAATCTCATCTATTGACCTTCACTCTAACACCACCAATCTTTTTACTCAACAGGGCGATCGAAGCCTACGGTAAATGCGCATGTTTGGATGATGCACGTGAGTTGTTCGACGAAATGCCTCATAGGGATGGTGGGTCTTGGAATGCTCTGATTTCAGCGTATGCGCTTAATGGGTTTGCGGCTGAAGCGTTGAGGGTGTTTTTGGATATGAAGGAAGATGGGTTTTCGTGGAATGAAGTTAGTTTTGCTAGTGTTTTGAAGTGTTGTGCTTCACTTTTGGAAATTCGGTTTGGCATGGGAATACATGGGGTGGTTGTGAAGTCTGGGTATTCGGGTAATGTGATTATCGCGAGTTCTATCATAGATGTTTATGGGAAGGGCGGGTTTTTGAGCGAGGCAAGGAGAATGTTTGATGATATTGTTAACCCGAACGAGGTATCGTGGAATGTAATTATTAGGAGGCATTATGACATGTGCGAAGAGGAGAAGGCGGTTGGTTTGTTTTTTGAAATGGTTAAGCGGAATGAGGTTATGCCGTTAAGCTTTACGGTATCGAATGCTCTTCGTGCTTGCTCGAGGATTTCTGCATTTGATGCGGGGTTACAAATTCATGCTTTTGCCATCAAAATAAATGTTGTAGACACTTTGGTAGTTTCGGGATCTCTCATTGATATGTATTCAAAATATGGAGATTTACAAAGTGCTCACAATGTCTTTAACCAACCGAATGCTAAAGATTTAGTTAACTGGACTTCAATCGTCACCGCGTACGCAATGAATGGAAGAACCAAAGAGGCAAGAGAACTCTTCAACGAGATGCCTGAGAGAAACATCGTTTCATATAACGCGATGCTGGCGGGCTACACACAGAATCGAAAATGGGAAGAGGCCTTAGAAATTATCCATCTGATTTCCAAAGCAAACATCCATATCGACCATGTTACAATCCCGTTAATTTTGACCGTTTGTGCGGGTCTTTTAGACATTGAATTGGGGAAAAAGGTTCATGGTTATGTCTACAGGCGTCATCTCAACTCTGATATATTTGTTGGAAATGGTCTTCTTAATATGTACGGAAAATGTGGAGACTTGAGAAGTTGCAGAGCTTGGTTTTATCAAATGAGCCGTTTACGAGATGCTGTATCTTGGAATTCAATATTAACAAGTCATGCTCGTCACAAACGGAGTGAGGAAGTGATGATGGTCATCTGGAAGATGCTGGAAGAGACTCCACCGAACAAACACACTCTTGCAACTATTTTAGCTGCTTGTGCAAATATTTTTGCACTCGATGCAACTAAACAGATTCATGGATTTTTGGTCAGGAACGGTTATGATATAGACATTGTTATGAAAGGAGCCATTATTGATGCGTACTCCAAATGCCGTTGTCTCATGTACGCACTCACGGTTTTTAAAGCAACTACTCCACGTGATTTGATTCTTTATAACTCTATGATTTTGGGATGTTGTCATAATCTAAGGGGTGATGTGGCTATCGATGTTTTTGATATGCTGAAGAGTGAAGGGTTAAAACCGGATAATACGACATTTCAAGGAGTCTTGCTTGCTTGCATATGTGAGGGTCGTGTTGAATTGGGTAGGGCGTATTTTGAAGTAATGAATAAAGAGTATTGTGTTATTCCGCGTTTGGAACATTATGAGTCCATGATAGAACTCTATGCTAGGTATGGGTACATTGGCGAACTTGAGAACTTTGTTAAGCAAATGCCGTTTGACCCAACTGCATCTATGTTGATTAGAGTTTTTGATGCATGTCTTGATTATAAACATGAGAGGTTTGGGAAATGGGCAGCTGATCGTCTTAATGATTTGAATCCATCAGTCCCGTTTAGATTTGAACTCATGGATCACAGAAGAATGGCTTGAAGGATCAGTGAGCTGTTTGGTTCAACGCCTGATTCTCAGAATATCCTGTTGAACGAGTGTTTGGAGGTGATTATGATTCTCAGAACATCTGATTCTGTGGTTTTGGGTCACAACAAAGCGAACCGGCCGGGTTGGGTGACGGTTTAACGGTTCGGTTTTGATGGTTTGGCGATTTAAACCGTTTTCTTAGTTTTGTTCAAAATCATAAGTTTGTATTAAAAATTTTAAAATGAGAAAAATGGTTAACGGTTAATGGTTAGACGGCCAGTTCCAAGTTCCAAACTTAACTGTAAAAACCATCAGACTGCCAAAACCGAACCATTTGGGATCTCAAAACGGCCGACTTTCTTTCAGTTTGGACTGTTCGGTCGGTTACAACGGCTTATGAACACCCCTACTTCGCAAGTGCACATTTTTATCCGCCAATGCCCAATATTTGTCCAATATCCGTGGGCTCTTTAGTTTGATTGCAATAGAGATGAACAATAGTTGATTTGATCATATTCTCTGTAACTTGTGTGCGTTTCATATTAGAATTTTGAAAATGAGCCTTTGTACCAGTGGCATAACAGGATTAAAATGTTTTCGTTTTGTTTTTGATTTGCTGCATATGGCTGGACTTTTTCCTGAGAGCGGAACGAGTATTGTTATTAATAAAGAAAAATTTATAAAATCTGAACAACTATTGTTGATAGGATTATCCAGGATCATTTTCAGTAGCTTCGTTTTGGGTCATCAATTCACACGATTAGCGATCACTTTATGTAGCAATCAAAATGTTGGTTTAGTTCTGGCATGAAAGAGAAAACACTGATGAGCCTATCCACTGTTAGTCTTTATCAGAGGTTCCATTCAGCAGACTTTGTCTTCAAGCAGAGTTTGGTCTTTCACAGTGCTTGTACAGCAGACTTTAGGCAAGAGCAGATGTTGTAGAGCAGAGCTTGTAAACTCTGTTATTGAAGGATCAACATCTGATAGATGTTTTGGCTTTATATCATCTGTTCCTTTGTAAAGGGTTTGATCCCGACACTATTTTTGGGGAGAGCTGTAGATCATAACTTGCTTATTTCATAATCAGAGAAGCATGTTTTGGCTTTTGAAATCCCTAATTAAATTTTATCCTTTTATTTGTCAAATTTCCCTATTTATTTACTATATATTAATTATCAACTTTTTTCGTACTCACAAAATCACTATTCAATTTTCTTACACATTTAACCTCTATACTTTGCTTAGTATACAACTTTGTCACAAACATTTTCATTTATTTTTTACCCTGATACTTTTCCATTTTCAACTTTGGTCCTTTATACTTTTCATATTTTATAAATTTGTGGTTTTACGTTTCAGTCTAAATTTTACGACTTAGCATTTTGTAATGTGCGTGTGTGATTCAACGTTGTTATGTTATTTGTTTTTGTGGTTTAACGCTAGTCCTATTAGTTATTCTTCTAAATATTTTGCGTTTCAGTCTAACTTTTGCGAGTTAACATGCTGCAATGCGCATGTGTGGTTCAAGGTTTTATATTTCTTTTTTGTTCAGTTTAACAGTCCGGCCGCAAAACGCGGTTCCTAGATACTAGTTAAATAAAAGATAAAAGAAAACAGAAATACATTATTCCTTATACTAATTTGCAACCGTTACATTAGCGCTTTCTTTTATTAGGTGATAGGATTGCTGAAAATAGAGTAACTTTTTTGTATAGTCATGATAAACTAAAGTGATTTTGATCGAACAACAATGGATACCATTATTGGTATTATTGAAACAGATTCCAGTATACGACTATTTTAAAGTAAATTAAAGTTTTCGATCGATGTAAAACATGTGTCGATATCCATTTTGGTCGAGTATCGTGCCAAAGCGAACCGATGGTGTCTAGACAACATCGCTACCGATGTAGGTCTAGAATATTTCTGCGAAATGGTATGTAAATTATATGCTCCCGAGTTCTTATGTAGACTAACGAGCCACGACGTGGCGCTTTTGTACCAAGCTCATGAGGAGAAATATCACCTTCCTGGAATGGTGGGTAGCCTTGATTGCACGCGCATTTAGTTTGGAGAATGTGTCCCACAGAGTTGTGAGGCCAATATATGAGAGGAGATCACATGTACTCGACAGTTATGCTCGAAGCGGTGGCCTCTCAAGATTTGTGGCTTGGCATGCTTTTTACAGTCCACTGGGTTCATAAAACGACATCAATGTGCTCCAACAATCTCCATTATTTCATACTGAATGACATGGAACTGCGCCAAAATGTCCATTTTACGTGAACAACCACTTATACAAACGTGGATACTATCTTACCGGTGGAATCTACACTACTTGGTCCGTGTTTGTGAATACATTTCTATATCCTCACCTTCCGGACGAAAAGAAGTTCAAGAGGTAACACGGGGCAGCACGAAAAGACGTGGAACGAGTTTTTGGTGTTATAAAGTCAAAATGAGGTACCGTGAATCGACCAATGCGTTCTAGGATTGTGAAAATGTAGGATCGTTTCGTGACCCGAACGAGTCAATCAGAGGCTTTCTCCTTGGTTTCAGGTGCGGAATAACAAGAAACTAAGGTAGAAACAGCACAAATATCACTTTAACTACTTGTTGTATTGATTTGACGCTGGTTACAACTTAAATCTCGCACCGGCAGAACTTCGGCACGATTTTTACAACTTGTTTCTCTTTTTTCAAGTCAGATCGCTCATAGGTATTTATAGACAGCTGGGACCGCTTATTGGACAGGCCCAATAAGCGGTCCATGTAGTTGACACATAAGCGGTCCAACTAACATGCAACTCGAGCGGTCCAGCAACTAACCTTTCGAGCGGTTCAGACCTTTGTCACTCGAGCGGACCAACATGTCCGTTCGAGCGGCCCATGTTCCTAAGAGCGATCCAATCATTATACAACTATACAATTACACTATCTCATATTTACAATCATTTACGATCATTCCTATTCTAAAACTCTAAGACTCGAACGAAGATGTAGTCGACAGACAACTGCACCAACAGACTCCCCCTTGAATGTTGACGGAATCTTTAGTGAGAGTCTTCAACAAGACATTTCTCGGATATAGTTCGGTCTTCTTCAAGAATTCTGCCTGGATCTAACTTTCTTTGGCTATAACCTTCATCAGACTCCCTCTATCACTCTGCTAGGATAGACGTCTGGGATTTTGTTACCACCATCGAAATTATATCCTGGCTTCTCTCTGTTCAGCTCATCATCTCTGATTCTGATATGTCTCCTGGCTATCTGTAGCAACAGAATCAGAAACCTGCAAAACTCAACCATACTATTACAAACTAATACAATTTGCAATTCAACTTAATGAATCAACAAATCATATAAGAAAAATTATGAAGATCAAACTGTAGGTTACCATTCAACTTATTCATCAAGTTAATGAACCAAATTTGCATTTCAAATCTTCACAATTTAACACTCTCTCCCAAACCAAACTGTCTGTTCATCAAGTTTAGCCTTTGAGATTTTGAAAATCAGCTCTTCACCATCAGTTGTCGAAAATCTTTTTGGATTTTTGAAAATATGAAACATAAATGCAAAAACAGAAATTTAAATGCAGAAAATGAAATATGTACAAACATATTTTTGTGAGTTTGTGTAAGAGGATCATATCAGTTTTTGAGACACATCACGAGCACCGTTAAGCTTCTAATCGTTTTAAGTTCTAAACGATTCATGTTGATTGACGATATTGTTGTCCACTTAAGCTCAATCTAACAACTTTCGAAATGCTTACCGATACGTTTAAGGTATATTAATTATGCACTAAGTTCTTATGGACCCCACGATCTCAGCATATCCCCTCATCATGCAATACACTAACTCAAGTAATGCCTTTAAACTTTCATCAACTGTGATATGTGCGAAAATAAAACAGAATGTTTAAACATTAACAATCAGGTCGATACTTCCGTATACGCAGAGAAAGTCCAATGTTTAAACAAAATAAGAAAATAAAACAAGTTGAAGGTTTTTAGGCTTTAACCACCAGGTCGATACTTCCGTATACGCAGAGGAGGTCCAAAGCTTAAACGAAACACCAAAGAAAATAAAGCAGAACGTTTAGGCAACAACATCCAGGTCGATACTCACGTATACGCAGAGGATGTCCGATGCTTAAACAAAATAAAAAAATCAAACAAGTTTAAATCTTTGCAAAAAGAAATGCACAATCACAGCGACTTTTCAGCAAAGTTGTGAAAGTTCACAAACTCAACCAGTTTTATGCTTTTTGGCATTCAGCGATTACCGAGTAGGCACACAGTCAAGAAGGACAAAACTAAGTACTATGCTTTCAACCATGTTTCCCACTAGAACTAGGCTTTTACATTTAAGTTTGTATCGTTATCGCAAATCTACTAGTCTAGCTGAGCCTATCGTCACATCTTTAGTGAGACCGTTTATCACATTTGGCATTACATTTCTTTAGCGTGCTGTGATAGTCCACTGATTTACAATCATTTCCTCTTTTTCACAACAAAACTCATTTTTAAATTTTTATTGTTTTTGACATTTTCAAATTTTCTAATTTTTTTTTAAAATTTTTCTCCCCCTAAAATCAAAATATGTTTCAATTTTGATTTTCTGGGAAAATTTGAAACAAACTGTACAAAAATTGACAACTTGATGAGAATCACTTCAATTCTCTATCCACCTGGCATAAACAATCAGAACTCCCCCTCACAACAAACTATTTTCCCATTGTGATTTCAAAACACTTAAGTTTGTTTTAATCAAAATGGCTTTTCCGAAAAACTTAGTTTGTTTACCAAACAGTTTAGGTACGGGGTTACTTCATCATCTTGTTTTCTACACAAAAGTAGGAAAATCCAAGTACAAGTTAATGTCCTTGATTTACCATATGCAGTCCAGAATCCTCTGTACCACTTGTAAAACATTCACAAACACAACCAAACCTCTTTACCATTTGCATGATTGACATTACCGAATAAAATTGAAGAAAGATGCCGATTCATGATCCACGATACCATCTTGGGATCTCCGGCAATTCCTGCAAAATCTTCAAACACAGATTTAAAAAGATGCCGATTCATGCTCCACGCTTACAAACCTGGGAGCTCCGGCAAGTCAGGTTTTTTCTATTTGAATAGTTTCACCCAAGCCTGACCAGCCTTGGGTGATTTTGAATTCTTGTTCAACAATGGTGGAAAATTTTTCTCATCCATTGTTAAACTAGAATTCTTGACCTTTACCTCAACACATGGCTCTTCTGGTTTTACCATACCAGAATCATTGCCTGAATGTGGCTTGTCTGACTTTGATCTGTCAGATTCATCGCCGACATGTGGCTCCTTTGTTTTTGAAGAAACAGATTCATCGCTAGGAAGTGAAAACTTCACTTTCTTCTTCTTCTTATCCTCTTTTGTCCCCAAATTTGTATCTGATGAATTCTTTTTGCTTGTCTTTACAGCGGAGGTAGTAGATTCATCAGAACTTTTATTCTTACCAACGGATGAACCCGAGGACAAAATCTTTTCGAGATATTCTCTCGCTTTCTTTCTCTTTTTCCTCAGTCGATCTTTCTGCCCCTGAGACAGCTTCACTTTTGTTTCTTGAACTTTAGATTCTTTGACCTTCTGTTCTTTGACATTTTGGTCCGAAACTTTCAATTCTCTGGGCTTGACAACGACTGGTTTCTTCTTTGCCATTTTCTGAGAATTGGCCCTCAATCTTTCATACGATCTCCTTGGGCAATCTCGGGCAATGTGACCTTTGATATTGCAATTATAGCACCTCCTGGTCTCATAACTCCAGTATTGGCAGTTAACAGCAATATGCCCCTGATATCCACAGCTGTAGCACACCCTGTTATCATACCAGTTACCATTTTCACACCAAACGCTCAGATCATAGCATTGTCTGGCTTGGTGATATTCCTTCCTCAAATGTGCTGGTTTTGACGCTTTTGCACTGTGGTTTGTTCTGCACACAACAAATTTTGAATTTTCATTTTCAATTTTTTGTAATTTTTTCTTTTGATTGGATGATCGTACTGATGAGTTTTTTCCTTCATTTTTAAAGTTTTGATTCTGTTTTACAATCTTCTTCACAGGTTTTTGTTTAGAGCATTCACCTTTTTCAGTTGATTGCAGAACAGTTTTCTGAAATTTTTCTTTCAACTTTAAAAACAATTTTTGTTTTTCTTTCTTAACATTTTCATCATCAGACTCTGTCACAGACTCATCTGCTGAATAAAATTTCTCATTTTCGTCATCAGTTTTATCATCACAATCTTTGACTTTGACTTTGTCAAAGTTTGTAGCCTTTTCACTCATCGGAACTGAATTGATCGGTTTTGGACAAGGAATATTCAACTTGTCAGATTTAGTCGCAAAACTGATCAATTTCTTCTCAAGTTTATCTATCTTGGTCCTGGAATTCTTAGCTTCTTCCTCAAGCTGAGATATTCTCTCAAGATGAGACTTGATGGAATTTTCATTTTCAACCTTCAAATTTTCAAGAACAGACTTTTCATTTATCAAAATTTTGATCTGTTCCTGAAATTTTGATTCATTGGCTTTTAGATTCTTATTTTCAAGCTTAATCCAGAAATCTAAATCTTCTGAAGATTTCTGTTTGTCTTCAAGCTCTTTGATTCTCTTTTGAGCGCTTTCACCTTCTTTTTCAAGTTCGACAATTTTCTGAAGATGGGAATTTATCATCTTTTGTTTTTCAATGTTGTTTTTACTAAACACATTTTTCCCATCTTTAAGAATTTTCACTTGCCCCTCAAATTCTTGATTTTTCAAAGTCAAACTGTTAAAATCAATCAACAGTTTGTCGTTTTCGGCTTTCAACTTCTCACAATCTTTTTCCAAAGAAAGAATCTGTTTTTCAGCAACGTGCTTCTCGTCTTTCAACTTTTTGACTTCAGATGCTAAACTTTCTATGTCTCTCACGAGTTTGTCATTATCAGTCTTAAAGTTATCGCATGTTGAGCACATTGTTTCATTCTTCACCGATTCTTCAGCTTTTGGAGCTTTTTCTCCATTTTCCATAAATTTACCTGCACAAAAGAGTTTAACGAAATCAAGAGGATTACCAACATTATCAATATAACAACCTCGTTTGAAATCGTATTTTAGCACGTTTTTTGCTCTGACACATTTAGCAACTCTTTTGTACATTTCCTCAATTACATCTGTATCCAAATCTAGCATGTTATACTCCAAAACCTTAATCATCTCTTTCTTTTTCTTACTGACTTCAAGTTCATGAGCTTTAAGTTTGCTGATGAATTGATTTAGAGGTAGTTTTGAAAAATTTGAGTCCTCTCTTAAATTTTTTAAACATTCACTCCATTCAATTGGTAATGCATCTGCAAATTTCTCCAATTTTTCAGCAGTTGACGGATATATCTCATGATCTTTCAGATAATTCAGTAAAACATCATATTGGTCTTTAAGATCATCCAACGTTTCATCTTTCAGACACACGAAATATTTGAACCTTTTTGCCCAACCATCTTTGCTCACTTTTCTATACCCCTCATTTAGAAATCCGTTATTCCAGTTATTAAATCTTTCGAAATAATAATTCTCCTGTTCATCGAACATCATTGCCATGTTTCGCAAAACAGAACGGCACGTGTTTGTTGACGAATACGCGATCTAAATGTGACAGAAAAGCGAATCAAACAGCAGTTGATCCAAATAAGCGGTCCAGATACACAAACTGGATGACAAATAAACGGTCCAGAAATTGTCTGAAAAAGCGATCCAGAAATGATCCAATAAGCGATCCAAATCAGTTCTAATAAGCGATCCAGGAACAATTCGTCCGCATGAGCGGTTCTAACCGACCGAATAAGCGGTTCCAAACTATGTTCGAATAAGCGATTTACTATCCGTCCGAATAAGCGGTCCACACTTGTCCGGATGAGCGATTCACAATGTCCGGATAAGCGATTCAAGGTCGATCCGACCGAATGAGCGGTTCCTGATTCGTCCGGATAAGCGGTCCAAGAGCTTGTTCGAACGAGCGGTTCAACTTCAGTACCAATTTTGATCCACTAAAACTTTGAATTTAGATCTGAAACTTTCTAGGGTTTATCTCGATACTATTTCGCACAATCTGTGAAAAATTGAGCAAATTCCGACCGTGAAATCTTCTCGAATCAGAAAAAGAAGGTGTAGAAGTAAGAAAAAGTGACGAAATCCGGCTGATTTCTGTAGAGAACCTCCTCCTGAGCTCTGATACCACTTGTAGGATCGTTTCGTGACCCGAACGAGTCAATCAGAGGCTTTCTCCTTGGTTTCAGGTGCGGAATAACAAGAAACTAAGGTAGAAACAGCACAAATATCACTTTAACTACTTGTTGTATTGATTTGACACTGGTTACAACTTAAATCTCGCACTGGCAGAACTTCGGCACGATTTTTACAACTTGTTTCTCTTTTTTCAAGTCAGATCGCTCATAGGTATTTATAGACAGCTGGGACCGCTTATTGGACAGGCCCAATAAGCGGTCCATGTAGTTGACACATAAGCGGTCCAACTAACATGCAACTCGAGCGGTCCAGCAACTAACCTTTCGAGCGGTTCAGACCTTTGTCACTCGAGCGGACCAACATGTCCGTTCGAGCGGCCCATGTTCCTAAGAGCGATCCAATCATTATACAACTATACAATTACACTATCTCATATTTACAATCATTTACGATCATTCCTATTCTAAAACTCTAAGACTCGAACGAAGATGTAGTCGACAGACAACTGCACCAACAGAAAAATATTAGGTATGTCGTATATACGTGCATTATTTTACATAACATGCTTCTAAAAGACGACGGGAACGCAATAGCACCGGTGCACATCCAGGATCCTCTAGTCGGGCACGTTTTCGATGACACTCTGTTAAATGATCTCATTGATGAAGATAAGCATTAAAGACTAAAACACAATCTCGTGGAGCATCTTGGAGGACTAGCTTTACCCCACCTATTGATGGATTCCGATGAAGAGTAATAATTTTATTTATTTTAATTTAATGTGATGTTTTTTTTTAATTTTAAGTTAATGTATTGTTTTTTTTAATTTTAATTTAATGTAATGTTTTTTTAGTTTAGTGTGATTTTATTTTGTTTAGAATATGTTTTAATTATTACTGCATAATTTAATAAAGAAAAAGAAAAAAAATGGATTCTACCTGAGGTGACCACTCCTTATTTTGTGGAGGGGCTTGGGTTGGGGGCATTGCTCGACACGTGGCAAATGTGAACTCCAACAGTCCACACCCAAAAAAGTGGGGGGTGGAAGCGGCATGGCAAGGCTGGCGTGGGGTGCCATGTCGTTTTTTTTAAAGTTGATAATGATATAAAAAACACAATTTATATTAATTTAAAAAAAATTACATAAAAGACAATCCTAAAAATTTAAAAAACCTACTTAATAAATCCTAAAAAATAAAAAAAAAATCTACTTATTAAATCCTAAAAAACCCTACTTATTAAATCCTAAAAAAATAAAAAAAAATTTACAAAGTACGGTAATATTATAGTGGGGAACCCACTTAAAATCCGTATTCCCATCATGTTTGTACTTGATCTTCGCGATCTCGGCTCGGTCGTCGTGGGTCAAGTCGCCCGTAGGGACATGGTCGAAGCAAACTTTAAACCGGTCCAACTTCGGTTTGAGCTCACGCCATTTGTGTTGACACGCGTTTAAGTTGTGACGCGTGTTGCCGACGTGTTGTTGGTACTGTTGAAATGCTCGACCACAATACGCGTGTAGGATCGTTGTGCAACCTAAACGAGTCGTTCAGAAGAGTTTTGATCCGAATCAAAGGCGGAATTCGATGAAACGGATTTGATAACAGCTTGATTCACTTTAAATGTCTCTTATATTGATCTGATAGTATTACAGCACCTGGAGACAATTTGGCAGAGCTTCGCTACCTAATTCCAATCATTACAAATGACAACCTATGCTCTGATATATATAGGCATGGGTATTTCGTGCGAAATGACTTTAGTTCATTTCGTGCGAAATGGTCTTTGGCCATTTCGTGCGAAATAGCTATCACACACACAAATCCTAATTTCTAGTATCTCGATCACTGGTTTATCCTAACTGATTACAAGACTCGATTCAAGACGAAGTCAATCAGACATTAATGCACTAACAGACTCCCCCTTGGATGTTGACGAAGTCTTTGGCATCGAGTCTTCGATAATCTTCACTCTTGATCTATCTTCTTGCTCTTTCCAAACTGTCTAACATTGTAAGTATCCATCAATCTTTAACTTCTTTTCTCTATCAAAATTACTTCCTTCAGGCTCCCCCTTTCGTTAAGCTTCTGTGCTTTTGGGATTGACACCTGGCTTTCCGGTTACAAGCTACCCCTTGCTTCGAGCTCATCTTCAGACTCCCCCTAGACTCGGCTGTCGGGATCGTAATCTGGAATCACATCTGCAACACTCAAACATTTATAAGTAACAACGTTTTAAACATTCAATTGTCCAGAATTCGTAAACTGGCTCTTTTCAACTTTCTAAAAAACTCCCCCTATCAACAATCTTTATAGATTTGGCAGTATTAAGTATCCAAAATCGAAAACTGTCTCTTTTGCATATTTTAACAGTATAAGCATCCAAATCCCTCACAGTTAATCATCCAAGTCCAACTTAATGACCTTGGAGATATCACAAACTGTTTTTGATTTTTGATTAAAAATTCAAGTTTCAAATTAATGAACTTGATTTATTTTTAGAAACACGATTAACATACTTAGATTTTGAAATTCAGCATTTAAACATCGGTTGTCAAAAATAAAGTGAAATCAAAATCTTTTTGGAATTTTTCTGAAACATAAAGCAGTAAAGAAATATTTACAAACATATTTACAGACAATATTTTTGTTTGAGTTCGTGTCAGAGGATCATATCAGTTTATGACAAATCACTAGTACCGTTGAGCTTTAAAACACTTTAAGTTCTAAACAATTCACTTAGATTGTCAGTATACTGATCCACTTAAATTTTCACACAAACTTCAATCGATTCGAGATACGGATTTAGTGTTTTAAGGACTTAACTTATTCGCGTGTCCCACCTCAGAATATACTCCCGTATCCAGACTCCTATATTCAGTCTTACAGGTGAATGTACACTAATGATATCTGTAAACGGGTAATGCGAGACCATGAGAGCTCAGGTTAGAGCTTTTGTTCAGACAAAGAGATGATGGCTCGACTTTAGGTGTGTCCCGTTTGGGGATATTTTCTTCAACAGCACATGATTAGCATTTTGCAATGTTTCATCATTTTTTATGCTGAGGGTGAGCTTTAAGATTAAAGCAGTGCAGAGCATTATACGAGGACTAGGCTATTGCTCCCGCAAAATCAGAAGTCCAGGTATAATACCCCAGATATCATCACGTACAAAGACCTAGTATATCAGAAATAGAAAGCCCTTCAGATTTTGGGGGTTACCTATATATCCGAGAGATGTTCCCCATGAAATAAGCAAGTATTTGATATTTAAGTTTATATCTCGAAAACAATCTACTAAGCGTGTAAAAACCTACTGGCATATCATAAGTGAGACCGTTTATCACATTTTAACATTCCATTTCCTTAGGGTACTGTGATTGTCTACTGATGTACTATCATTTCCTCTTTTTACACAAAAACTATTTTTCATTTTCTCAAGTTTTTTTTTGCTCTTTAGATTTTATCATGTTTTTGGCTTTTCAAATTTTCAAATGTTTTTGTATTTTCTGAAATCTCTTACTCCCACTAAAATGCAAAACCATTTAAAGAAAATTTGATAACCGACACTGATAGCTTTGTCTCGCCTTCCATTTTCTGCTTCACATGCTCTGTTTTGCAGAAAGTATAACGTACCCTCATGATTTACAACACATTGATTTTTTACCGTTTGAAAACCGTTTTTCAATCTTGTGAAATTAATCATGTTTGTTCCGCCGTGAGGGTTTCGGCATATTCAATCAACATATTATTTTTTTTTAGATTTTTGAATATTTGACAAATTTAAAAACAAACATATTTTTTATTTTTCAAAATTTTGACAAAATAAAAACATATTTTTGGTTTTTAAATTTTTCAATTTTTAGGGTTTTTGAAATATTGTTTATTTATGTACAGAAATCAAACAAACTCCCTTTTTCAACCAACACAGGGTTCAACAGCCTCCTCCTTTCGTGCCAGGCTGCTCCTACATTCTTCTTGTTGACATTCAGATTTCTTCGGAAGCACCTGCACATTGAATAATTGAATTACTTGAACAACTTAGCCCAGGTCTTTTTGACTTAGGTATTTCAACACAATATGCTTCATTCAATTTCGGAAAATCTTTGTCATTTTGAACAAAGACTTTTTCAATTTTGATTTCAACTTTTTCATCATTTACCGAAGCGATTTGTTTCTTAGCAGACCATGTTTGACCTTTTGGAGTCCGTCTTTTGTAAAAATGTGACTCTTTTTGAACATTTTGATTTTGAACAACAGTTGGTTTCCAAAACTCGTTTGGTTTTGTTGCATCGACAATTGTTTTCCAACTTTGTGTTGTTCTCAATCTGGGTATGTGAAAATTCCAGGTCTGTGTAGAATCGAACCTGTTCAGGTTTGATTTCCAAGTTTGATTCGAAGCAAACTTGTTTGTGTTGTACCTCCAAGTTTGTTTTGAATCAAATCTGGTTGACCTTTATTTCACATTCTCAGATTTCTGTTTCTCAACCTTATCTAACTTCTTTTTTGTTTCAACATCAACATGTTTCAGATTTGGACACTTGCGTGCAAGATGTCCTGTTTGATCACATTTAAAACATGTTCTTTTTTAGACATCTTTGACCTGTGGTTGTTGCTTTTTCTTTTGAGCATAGAACTCTTCATTAGACTGTCGTCTGAATTTGAGTTCTTTCTCTTCTTCGGAACTTGTTCCGTGAACAAAATTCATCTTTGTCTGATAATTTGGTTTTTCATTTTTATTCCAACTTTGCTTCTTCTTATTACCCAACCCAGCCTTCATATTTTTCTTCTTGAAACTAGGTTTTTTATAAAAAGTTTTATGACCTTTTCCAGTAAATTTTGAAATCTCAGACTTTTCAATCTCAACCATTTTGAACACTTTGTCAATCTTTTCTGAAATCACATTCTGAATCGGGAATACAATATCTAAGAATAATTTGTCCGATCCAATCATGGTATAAACCAATCCTTTTGAATCATCATTCAAATTTTTCTCGGATTTTGAGTTTTTCAGATATTTTTCATGAAAACTACCTTCATTTTCATCTTGTGATTCAGCTTTACCTGTATCAACCGACTATTCTTTCAACACACTTTCAACGACCTTACCTACCACATCTGAATCACTAGAATCATCAGATTTGGATTAGGTTACGTCAATGTTATCTGGCAATTGATCTACCATGTTGAAAGCTTTTTCGACCTTTTCATCATCATAAAATGCAAACTTTTCCGGTGGTGGAACTTGATGAAACTCTGAGCCAATGCCCTTTTTGTTTTGCTCAGAATCTTTACCAGCTTAGCAACATCTTCAATGTAAGAATTTACTACTTGTTGCTTTATTTCATACTGTCGCTTAAACGTATCAGTTGTTTCAGAACAGTATCTTAATCGTGATTGAACAAGCTTCATTTGACTTTTCACATCTTCATATGACTTTTTAGTAATGTGATAAGCCAATTTTATTGAGTCGTATTCTTTTTCATTTATTGACATGCATTTTCCTTTTGTAAACACTCTTCTGTCATTTTCAAAACCTTTTCTTTCAAATTTTCATTTTCTTTTCCTAAATTCTTACATGTTTGTGTTATATTTTCATTATTATCTTTCAAAACTTTTTCATTTTCTAACATCTCTTTGCATTTATTTTTGAAAACTTCTTCGATTTTATTGAATTCAAGATTTCTTGTTCTGAATTGTTCATCTTTTTCAGTACAAGCTCTGCACGTTTCCATGCATTTCTTGCACTTTTCAACATTTTTGTTTAAGATATCAGAATCAGAATTTACCTCAGTGATTGGCACTTCGGTTTTCTCTGCAGTCTTTGTTTGGTCAGCATCTTCCTTCTTTTCTCCACCAGTACCATCATCACCACTAACATCACCTGCAACTAAATTCTCATTCTTCATTCATTCTTCAACAATCTGTTGTTCTCCAATAGCACATTCTTTCACAGTTTCTTCATTCACAACAACTTGCTGTTTGTCAATAACACCTTTCTCAACCTTTTCTTCCCTCACATCTTCTTCTTTAACCTCTTCAACTTTGATCTCTTCAACAACTTTCTTCAACTCTTCTATCATACACTCAACATTCTTCTTCATTCTTTCTTCATCCCTCTTCTTCAAACTTGATATCATGACATCTCTTATGAGTTTTTCCAGCCTTTTCACATATGTTTTATCTCTTTCAGCATTTGAACAATATTCAACAGATCGAGGAATTACTAAAAGAACATCATCATAGATTATGTCCTTCTTGGGAACAACAGGTTCACCATTTCTGTTGACATAGCACTCTCGCTTCTTGTCCCATCTTTTATAGCTGACAACATCTTCATACTCTTCTTGCATTTCATCAATTCTGTTTCCAGCAATGCTTCTTTCTCTGTATGTTTTCTCATTCAGAATCTCTTCTCTGGTTTTCTCTTTGATTTCAGCAACAAAACTATAATGTTTGCTCTTTGAAATAGTTTTGCCATGAGCTGTACTTCGATTATCAACACGATCTTCTTCTGGAAGAATCTGACTCCAATCATACCCTTCATCATCATGGATTACTGCACATGCTCTTGACTTCTCTTTGGGATTATTTTCAATCATTTTCGGCTCCTCTTTGCTTCGGTGGTAAATCGCCTTTAGGTAATAATCATCATTGAAAGGATGTTCATTTCCATCAACTGCAGAATTGTTGCATTCTCTCTTGAAATGACCTTTTTGCTTACATTTGAAGCAGGTCACTTTGGACTTATCGAATCCAAGTTTTGTTGATGGACTACCTATTGAATTCTTCCAAGTAATCTCCATATATCTCTGAGCTCTGCGAATGCAACTTTCCAAACACCAGCGAATATCTATGAGTTCCATTTCTTCCAGATCGATCTGGTCGTAGTCTTCTTTGCTCAATTCAGAATTTCCAATTTTGCCTGCAACTAGACCTTCATATGATTCCAGGACAGATGCAAGGAAACTCATTTGCTGCTTAGCAGAGTTGATGCTCATTGCTGGAGAATTCTTCAATTTAAGAGCGATGTTATAGAGAACTTCTTCTGATTCTTCGGAGTTTGCTTTTGGAAAAGACGAATGATATCCTGGATTGTAACTTGATGAACTTGTCTGAGGTTCTTTTATCTTCTCACCACTAAATGCTGTCTTTGGTGAATCACCAACTTTCACCGAGGGTATGTTTCCTTTGTAATAAAGACCCACATTCTGTTGATGTGAATAATCGTTCATCTTACTTTGTTTTTGCAACTCCACTTCATGACTTTCAATTTTTTCTACCAAGACATCAAGAGAAATTGTATCATATAACACATCATTTTTCAATATAAACACAAACGTTTGCCACTGATCAGCTCGTGGTAACGCTTCTATGATTTTATCGATTATTTCTTCTCGAGTTTTAATAATTCCAAAACGATCAAGTTCAATTTTTAAATGACCAAATCTCTCTATCATTTGTCGAACTGATTCACCTTTCAAGCTATCAAACAAATCACATTCTTTCTTTAATAAAGCAATTTTATTTTTCTTGATTTGTTTACCCCCCTCAGCTTTAACCCGTAAAGCTTCCCAAACAGATTTTGATGATCCATCATGTTGTAATAAAGCAAACATGTCATTTCTGATTGATGATTGAATTAAAGCAATCATTCTCTGTTCGGCTGCAATTCGGATTTGTCTTCTTTGGATAAGCTTTTGAGTGGGAGATCTTCTCCTTTATCATTTACTGGTCTACTATAACCAAATTCCAAACAGAACCAGCTCTCATGAGCGTAAGCTTTTGCCCAGTTGATGAAACGTTCTTTCCACCATGTGTAGTCTTCAATACTTTCAAGTGTTGGTGGTTTAGAATGTGTTCCGTAGAAATTATCATGTTTAATGTTTTCATTGATCGCTTTTGTTATAGTTTTTGGTGTAACAACTGAGGTTTCAGAAGACTCGGATGTAAATGCCTTGTAAAATGTGTTGTAAAATTCTTCAGCCATGACGTGAACTTCTTGAATTACCACTTGTAGGATCGTTGTGCAACCTAAACGAGTCGTTCAGAAGAGTTTTGATCCGAATCAAAGGCGGAATTCGATGAAATGGATTTGATAACAGCTTGATTCACTTTAAATGTCTCTTATATTGATCTAATAGTATTACAGCACCTGGAGACAATTTGGCAGAGCTTCGCTACCAAATTCCAATCGTTACAAATGACAACCTATGCTCTGATATATATAGGCATGGGTATTTCGTGCGAAATGACTTTAGTTCATTTCGTACGAAATGGATTTCTCCATTTCGTGCGAAATGGTCTTTGGCCATTTCGTGCGAAATGGTCTTTGGCCATTTCGTGCGAAATAGCTATCACACACACAAATCCTAATTTCTAGCATCTCGATCATTGGTTTATCCTATCTGATTATAAGACTCGATTCAAGACGAAGTCAATCAGACATTAATGCACTAACAACGCGGTTTGATCGTGTTGTAGAGTACGTTGTGTGTCAACAATCGATATAACTAGTGCTATTTCCTCCTCTTCGGTCTATGCACCATGTTCGTTTTTTTGGGTGTGGGATTGGTTGAAAAAGAATGGGAAAATATGTAATTTGTGTTGGGTATTAGTTGAAGAAGAATGGAAAAATATGTAATTTGGGTTGGGTATTTATAGGTAAATTAAAATTTTGATTTACCATACCATAACCGCAACTCCCAACGACTACATTGAACCAGCCATGTCACCCTGCCCCGTTCATGCTAGTCCCGTGTAGTCTAGCCAGCGTTAAAGGGAATTCCGCCGTTTTAACCCACGCCCCACACCGCATGGTCTTATGTTTGAGCGCAAAAGAAAAGTACTAAGAGGACCCTAATATTTTCCCATCCATCCAGAAGAGAAGCAAAAGCCCTCCCTCTGAAACGGAAAGAAAGAAAGTACCGGAAGGAAGGCCATGGCTTGTTTATGCCCCTCTTTCTTTCCCAGCGCCTCCACCTCTTCACTTCCAGTTGTCAGAATTACTACTGCATCTTCGCGCCGTCGGCGACTCATTTGCGCCGCTGCCACTCCTGACTACTACAAACTTCTTAAACTTCCTAAAAACGCTACTTTGCAGGAGATTAAATCCTCCTATCGATCTCTTGCTCGGAAGGTTAGCTATATAACAGTTTTTTAGCAGAATTATGTTATGCAACAAGTCAAGTCAATTAGAAGTAATACCTACCATTCAATACAATAGAAGATCATGTGCATTTTCATTTGGCTTATACTTGTTTTAAATATTGCTTATGGAACCAAAATGAAGTTAGTTGCTATTTCTGGAAATTCAGTTGCTCCTGTTGACAAGTTTGGAAGTAGAATAAAGGTAGAGTGGGTAGGCCACAATGGAATCAGTGGCAGCTCTAGACTTTTTTTTATGTGTGTTTTGGTATTTGGATGTTAGAGGAACTCTTTTTACCAGAATTAACCAAAATTTCAATACTAACGTCCGATTTGGGCGGGCTCAAGAATCACATACGATGATAATCATATAAACAATAACTTATGCTAAAGGCTTAAAACGACTCCAAAATCTCGTTGGGGGGGGGGGGGGGGATATTGCACGGTCCTCCCAACCGCTGGAGTGATCTCACTCCACAAGCTAGCTTAGCCCCATAGCTGCCTGGCGGTTACTACCCAACCGGAAGCGAAAGCCTGGAGGGTGTGCCTGCCAAGATTCGAACCCGGGTCCTCTAGGAAGAGGTGGGTGAGGCTGGCCACTGCCCACTGGGACACCCCAAGTGGTTACTCCAAAATCTCGTTTGTGTCATTATTTGAAAATAAATGGTCAATTGTCCAAAATTAAATGGTTTTATACTGTAATAGCTCCATGGATCTGTCTCTTAAGGGAATGCAAATCTTTCGTCCTAATTTGAATAAAAAATGGAGTCTTGTGGTCTGTTAAAGTAAGTGAGTTTTCTTGAATTGACAAAAATAAGTGTCTTAGAGGAGTATCAATACATTCAACAACCTGCACCTGACAAAAGAGTGGAGATGAAGTCATATGTTTCATAACACTCTGTTGATGATTTGGGTTCTATTTTGTAGCTGTTATATTATATTATATTATAAAGGGATTACATGTGCATTTATCTGTGTAATTTGTGCTACAAACCATATTCCTATCTTGAAGTAGGAAATGTACGTAATCCACTCAACACCAGTCACTTAAGATTATCATGAGTGGTTCTTGAGGATGTGACCGTCAGTAAATAATAGGAATATTAATCTTGATTGATCCCTAAATAACAGACAGAGCACAACCATGTTCAAATCTTATGCTTGCTATGGTCAGTGAACCCCATCATATGTTTTTATCTACTCTGTAATTTCTCACTAAAAGTTTGTTTATGTGTAGTTAACTATATTTAATTCATTATTTTGCAACAGTCTTTGTATTTTTTAGGTACCATGATGTATAATATACATTAAATTATTTTGTAACATAGTTGTGTACTTCTGTTGCTACAGTATCATCCGGATATGAACAAGAGTGATGGGGCAGAAGAAAAGTTCAAAGAAATAAGTGCTGCATATGAGGTATCTTATACGGCTCCCACATTGAATCTCTTCATGATTGTCTACTCACTTTTGGACTATATTTACTAACACTTAAAGAGTCTAATACCCATCGTCCAGGACTGTATTTTGTACGTTTCAGAAGACTTGAATTGCATGTATCTGTCTTCTTTCATGTTAACATTACCTTGTAATTATGATAACAATGTTTAAAACCTGGAAAATTTACCCAATATTTTCAAATAATAAAAGTGGTTTTTCTCTCTATTATTCATTTTGTGTTTTTCTTGTGTAGGTCTTATCTGATGAAGAGAAACGATCATTATATGATCGTTATGGCGAGGCTGGGGTACGAGGGGAATATGATGGATCAGGTGCTGGTTCTCAGGAGGTAAGATTGTATCACAATGAGATAACAATATGAGTATAAGATCTTTCTTTAAATCTTATGATTTTTTTTGTAGGTGGACCCGTTTGATGTGTTTGGCACCTTTTTTGGGGATTCAAATGGGTTTTTTGGCGGTATGAACGAGTCAGGAGGAAATAATTTCAATTTCAGAAGCAAGGGAACCCGTGCCCTCAACATTTGGTAATCATCCCACCTACAAGGTTACCATTTCTGCTGTTTAACCAATGTGGTAATGTTTTTAAGTCATAAGAAGAGCTTGGTTTTAAAAAGCGAGAGGCGCACAAAAGCGACGAGGTCTAAAATTGAGGCGCGAAGCGCAAAAGCGGTGGGCTTTTCGTACCCAGTGGCGAAGCTTGACCCGAATGACCGGGGGGTCAAAAACGTATATACCAAAAAATTTCTATAGAACCGGGGGGTCGAAAACGTATATACCCAAAAATTTCTATACGAAAACTACATATATAACACTACTAAGCGAAAAGTTCGGGGGTCGGGCGCCCGCCCCTTTTATCCTTCGCCAATGTTCGTACCCGAGGCGCAAGATGTTTATATAATTTTTTTTTTATATTCCCATACATATCCCATAGGTTTTTAGCTTCCTTTAACCAAAATATAGCTATAAGTAAGGCTTTTATACCATTTTAATTACATGTACAAGTCAAAAAACCCAAGGTACAACATTTTTATGTAGTAAAACGCCTAAGTTACATGAGGCGCGCGCCTCAGGCCAAAAAGCCCACAAAAGAACATCAAAAAATGCGCCTTTTGGTCGCTTCCTGTAATTACACAAGGCGAGAAGCAAAAAAGCCCCAGGCCCTGCGCCTTGCGCCTAGGGCGCGCTTTTTAAAACCAAGAAGAAGAGTTTGTTAAGAAGAAAAATTGTGATAAAGAAGACATATTTCCACTGTAATCTGTCACATTATTACCTTTCTTTATCATTAATTTCTGGTCATTCTGTTAAACAAAAAAGAGATACATTTATCTTTGTCCATTCAGCATGCTGACAAATCTCTTCTTGAGAAAGAACTTATTTTTTTTACCAATTACATGTCCACTACCTATATGAGAAAAAAACTGTTGCTTTATGCTCCTGTCACTACATGATCGTAAGGCATCGGTTCTATTTTATTTACACCATACTGATTAAATGACAATCATTGATGTCGGTTTGCCAAGCTAAAGTTTATGAAGTTATTGATTCGCTATTGTTCAGGCAAGATGTGTATTTGAGCTTTGAAGAGTCAATATTCGGAGCAAAACGGGACATTGAAGTCTCCTGCTTTGAGACATGTGATCGTTGTGGTGGAACAGGAGCTAAATCAAGCAATTGTATAATATCATGTAGCCGTTGTAAAGGTAGAGGAGCAGTGGTAGAAACTCAGAAAACACCATTTGGGGTCATGTCTCAGGTAATTTACTTAAAAAAAAGTAAAGTACTATGAACAACCACTTTATAATAATCAGTATATTTGTTTTTAGTTTTTATGTAGCAGTTGTCTTGCTTTTAAACATATACACAATTTTTTTTCAGTTTGATGTTTCTTTTATCATGGCATACTTTTGACGACTTGATGGGTGCACATTTGTAATACCTTTTTTAATCTAGGTATCTAGTTGCTCAAAGTGCGGTGGTGATGGTAAGATTATAACCGAACACTGTAAGTACTGTGGAGGCAAAGGTGAAGTGAAGTCACTGAGACGTGTCAAAGTGGTGATCCCACCGGGCGTGTATGATGAAGCCACCATGCGAATGGAAGGAGAGGGTAATGTTGACAAAAACAGGTGTCCACAATAGCCATCGTATTTTTATGTTTCTATATTGTTACTTGTTAGCAACTTTTACATGGGTTTGACTCACATTTAGCTCTAGTGGTTAGCTAAATGAACTTCAGATTGTTCTTTACTGGCATATGACCTGCCTTGAACATCTGTTTGCCTGACCCTCGAGTTCAGTCTTTTTTTTCGGGTAAAGGTAAAGGGTTACCCCGGTGAATTTTATAAATCAACAAGTTCATACACGAGTGCGCCTGGATGACACACTAGAGCTAGTCTCGACATACCAAGACTAGACCAAACCAAAGAAAAATCCCAACGACGCCAAAACAAACTACCAAACCAAAAACCAGCCTAAACAATGGCTAAAGAACACAAACAAACAGACAAATTATCTAGCCCGGATCATCATCCCTGTTCACCACTTGGGTCTTCCACCTGTCTAGCGTCAAAGGGTTCTTGGAATTCCTGCCCACCTTGAACGACAAAAGTTTTAGTCTGACCGTATGAAGGATAACATTAGCAATCATAGCAGCACTGCGTTGACGTTGAGAAAAAAGTCTGTTGTTCCTCTCCTGCCAAATGAAGTAAGTAGAAGCGGCCACTACCATCTTACTAACAATACTTTGAGCACTCTTTGAACATGCGTTTTGCTCTAACCAATCCATAATAGAGATCCAAGATGCATTAACATTCTCCATATACGCCATATCCTTAACCTGATTCCATACCTGCATAGCGAATGGGCAGAGGAAAAAGAGGTGATCATGCGAGTCCTTGTCATGTCTACATAGAGGACAACACATAAGATTCAGGTTCGTTGCACTTCCTGCCTCCCAAACACCCATTCTATCTTGCGTTTTAAGCTTGTTCTTGATTACTAACCACAAATGAAAAGAGTGCCTAGGAATACATTGACCGAACCACACCAGCTCCATCCACGCCACAACATTGGCTCGGTTTCGTATACTATTCCAAACCTCACTCGAGCTAAATTGTTGCTGATAACCTTGATTATCCTTCCAAAACAGCTTATCCCTAGCATTCTGCTCGAGATTAGGAGGACCCAAATTGTTCAAAACAGGGTATAAATCAAACCAAACAATCGGCCACTTCCAAGCACCCAACTCATCTACTATATCCGACACGGTAGAACTCATAGAGAAACCTGCATTATGAATCCGTCTCGGAGTAATAAAATCACTTAACATGCTACATTCACACCAATTATCATTCCACGCATTAGTTTGACGGCCATCACCTATAGCATACCATATAAAAGGCCGAACCTTAGATCGAATAGCAAGCAATTTCCTCCAACCCCAACTCGGGCTACCACGACACGGAAGATCCCAAAAGTTTTTGCCTTTAATCCTATAAGAGTGAATCCACCTAACCCATAAAGATTCCCGCTTTGTGATAAGACTCCAAATGTGATTCGTAAGAAGTGCTTTATTCACATCAGAAATACTTTGAATTCCCAACCCTCCCTCAGACTTCGGCAAGCAAACTGTTTTCCAAGCCACTTTCGGTTTAGAGACCTGCTTAGAACCTCCACTCCACAAAAAATTGCGCATTCGTTTTTCAATATCCTTAACAATACGAGCTGGAAGCATGAAAACAGACACCCAATAAATATGCATGGCAGACATTACTGACTTAATTAATTGAAGCCTTCCTGCAAATGAAAGAGACTTAGTCATCCAATTATCTACCCTCTTATCCAGACGATCCACCAAGACTTTGCAATCCTTGTACATCAGCTTGGACGAGATCAGGGGAACCCCAAGGTACCTAACTGGAAGCTCTCCCTTATTAAAAGGCATCAGACTCAAGATTTCCTGCTTAACCAGTTGATCAACACTACCAAAATAAGCTGTGCTTTTATCTAGGTTCGGTTTTAAACCCGAAACCCGAGAAAAAAGACGTAAAGCATCCCTTATGGCCTTAACCGAAACCGTGTCAGCATTGACAAAAAGGAATAAATCATCCGCAAACGAGACATTAATGATCTTTTGTTGTTTACACTGAGCATGATATCTGAACGCTGGATTCAAATCAGCATTTTGGTCTAATAGCAACGAAAGAACTTCCATCACCAAAGTGAATAAATATGGAGACATAGGGTCACCCTGCCTTAAACCCCTTTTACCTTTGAAATATCCACACAAATTACCATTGATACTTAATGAATAGGACACAGAGGTCACACAAGTCATAATCCAGGTCACCATTTTTTGAGGGTAGCTGAAAGCAATCAAGATAGTTTTTAGAAATGACCAACTAACCGTGTCATAAGCTTTCTGGATGTCAATCTTGAACGCACACTGTGGTTTACCTCTATTAAGATGGTAATTATGCATGAGCTCCTGAGTTAACATGATATTATCAGAGATCTTTCTACCCGGGACAAAAGCTGATTGGTTTATATTAACCAAGTTCCCCAAGCTGCCCTTAATTCTATCCGTCAAAATCTTGGTAATGCATTTTAAAATGACATTGCAACGCGATATAGGCCTGTATTCCAGAACTGAGCTCGGCGTAGGAACCTTAGGAACCAGCGCAAGTATTGTATGATTCACCTGCCGAAGAAGTTTACCATTTTCAAAGAACTGGAGAATTGCAGCTGTCACTTCCTCTCCAACTATCTCCCATGACTTCTTGAAGAATGCCGATGTATAACCATCCGGCCCCGGGGCTTTGTTTTCACCAATACTAAACATGGCAGCCTTAATCTCTTCACGGGTTACCTGCCGAGTCATTTGGATCGCCTCACTTGGTTGGATAACATTAATAAAAAGACTGTCTACATTCAAATCCTCCACCCGATCCTCCTTTCCTAAGAACATGGCATAATGGTTAACCAAAGCAGTTTCAACATCCATGCCCTCAAAAAGATTCCCACTCGTGTCTTTAATGCTATGAATTTTACTCCTAGCATTTCGGCTCTTAACACAGTTGTGGAAATAAGATGTATTACTATCACCTGCACAAAGCGACTCCACCTTAGCTTTTTTGCTTCAAGAAGGACTCTTCATCATACGCTGCACTATGGAACTCCTTAATGAATTTTGCCTCCAAATCTCTCAGGTTAGCGTCCAAAGGGTTTAAGTCAATTTGCTTCTGAATATCATCCAGTTTATTCCTTAACTCAGTCACCTTAACATGCAAATTTCCTTGTTGAAGTAGAAGTTTCCTTAAAGGGGTCTTTAAATCCCTCAGCTTTTTGACTACGGATAACATTTTGACACCCTCAACCCTTTTACTCCATTCCTCTGCCACACACGTCTTGAAACCCTCCTTAGTAGCAAGAAAGTTAGCAAACTTGAAAGGTTTAGGTTTCATACGAGTAGCACCATTCATTTTGAGGATGCAAGGGGGTATGATCCGAAATACGGTACGGATGGTATAGGACATAAGCATTCGGAACCAAATCTAAAAACTTGACATTCCCCATAACCCGATCAATCTTCTTTAGGATTCCCACCCCTTTCCTTGGCTTTTGACTCCAAGTGAAATGCAAACCATGACCTTGAATATCTAAAAGTTCATTGTATTGGACACACTCAAAAAATTCTCGCATACCTATGGAAGGAGTAGATGTGCCATAGAGACAATCATCCGCATATAGAGCAGAATTGAAATCCCCCATAACAATCCACGGTTTATCATACGTAACTTGCTTGAATTTACCCAATTCCTTCCAAAGCACTCTTCGTTCCTGATACGTGTTCTTCGCATAAACAAAGGAGCAAAAAAGATTTTTTGAGTCAATCTTGGATGCTTTTAGCGGTCATGGCACTGCTTTTAGCGGTTTTTTTATTTCAGACCAAAAGTAAGGTAAAAAGCCTTTATTCAACTTTTTGTTTGAAATAAACCCAAAAGTAAAGGCCCAAACCTAAAATTAAACCCAAATCGAGGTCCAAAGTCTTCATTCGCTAGATTCACTGGATTCGCTGGTTCTTCATTAGTTCATCATTCAACAAAATTAAACCTAAATCTCTAAATCGCTGGACTTCCTCAGTTCATGTTTTGGATTTTGATATTACTACTAATATTTTGCATGATAATATGATATTACTATGTATTTTGATATTATTATTAATATTATTAATATTTTTCAAATATATATTTGTATATATATATATATATATAAATACATAAATTATGCATGATATAGAAATTACCGCTATACCACCGCTATAACCTATATATCATATAGCGGACCTTGTCCGCTATTTGATTTTGGAGCGCCATAACTGCATACTCAAAGCGTCACGTTAGAAGGTTAAACAGGACAAAATGGAAGCTTCTTGTCATGTATACTTCTTTTTGCTTGGTTCTTTCACAGACTTAGCTGTTAATACGCTCGATGTTTAATGCAGGAATAGAGTTGGTGATTTGTATTTAGTCCTTCACGTCAACCAAAAACAAGGAATACGAAGGGAGGGTCTTCATCTTTACTCAGATATTAAAATTGATTATTCACAGGCAATATTAGGTACTGTTATTAAGGTAACGTGTGATCTTAGGCCAGTTAATGTAATTTATGCTACTTATGATAGGTAATCTTTAGATGACTGTATTTCTTTTGCTTTGTAATTCTGAGTTTAAAGTTGTTTCTGATATAGGTTGAAACGGTTGAAGGTCTAAAAGACCTTCATGTTCCTTCTGGGGTTCAGCCTGGAGAAACCATAAAACTTTCAAAAATGGGAGTTCCAGATGTCAATAAACCGTCTGTTAGAGGGCATCATCACTTTATTGTGAATGTCCAGATCCCAAAATATATCAGGTGAATTTTTCTACCTAATCATTATTAGACCATGTGTAGTGGAATGGGAAGATAATGCCCCCACCCTAGGGCGTTTTGCGCCATGTGGCGGTCCAGTCAGCAAAGGGGCATTATGTTAAAGGGGGTATAAATATAATAAAATAAAAAAAAAAAACCTTCAAAAAATGCTATTGACCAATTCTCTTTCATACAATACCATTTCAGCGGGATTCAAAACACGCGGCCGGACATTTTTTGAAAGAAAACGCCCAAACACGCCGGCGGGGGTGGGGGCGGTGGCGTTTTTGGGCGTGTTTGAGGGGAGAAGACGCCCACTACGGGTGGTCTTATCTTGGAAAGTTTCTGGATTTATTTAAAGCAAATGACATCAATAAGGAACATACTTTTAGTTTACATTATAGGGATCATACTTTTAGAAGTAATATTTACGGGTCTAAAGCTATAACTAAATTATATAAAAGGAACTTGGTTAGCAGCGTAACCGCTAATAGTGTCTGATATATCAAGATACTTTGACTTCTGATTGTCAAAGTCATTTGTTGTATGATTAGCAAATTAATGATATTTGTTTCTTCTATCATATTGTTCTGAATTTACTAACAAAGTAACCCAACGTCCTTGCCATGTCAGCAATGAGGAACGCCAATTGGTTGAAAAGTTGGCGGCGATACGAAATCACACAATTTATGGTATGGTGTAATTATTTTTTTTCTTGTCAAGTTTATTTTTTTCGTACTAATTACTTAGTTTGAGTTTACATCATTCTCCCATTTACTTATGAATGGGTTGATTTGGTCATGGTTTATCCCTAATGGGTCAAATAGTTGTTTTAGCCAAAAGGAAAAAGAATCAAACGGGTGGTATTGGTTGAGTTTTCTTAATAGATTTTGTACCAACATGGTTTTTCTAAGATAACTGTTTATGAAATTGGACAAACAAATGTTTGTGGGTCAGCTCAACACGTTTTGATCTCAACTAAAATCAGCATGAACCTGATTTTACTTGTTACCCAACCCGCCCATTTAATACGCAGAAAAGGTGAGGTGCAACGATATGTGGGGTCCACAAGCATATGCAATAAATTTCCATGTCTCTTTACCCTTGGATGTCAACCGAGACTATTAGTACCTGTCTTCACATGAAAGCTAATTCAGCTAGACAGAGTGTTGCTGTTTACCCACACAAAATAATGATCCCAAATAATTCTAGAATAATAATGACACTAATAGAACTAAATTTTGAAAGATATGCATTGTACTTGTTCAGGAGGACAGGATGATAAGCACAAAAAGGATTCTTCAAGCCACACCAGCAAAAGGCCTACTACATCTTTATGGAACTCGATCTGGGCCATATTAGGGTAAGCTCTCATGTGCTTGTTAATTGTTAGTCACTCTTTTCAGGTACACTCGGTGGCCTATGGGACCGACATAGACGAAAGTCAAAACCCTAACTAGACCGGTTACATAAATGTTGTTATAATATGATAAGGCATATAATATTTTATTGTTATTAAAATTAGACTAGGAATTAGAGCTTTTATTTGGAATAAATTCTTTATTCATCCAGCATCCTCTTACGAATTTGCCTATCCTATAGATTTATACAAAATTGTTAGGCAAAGCTCATATCACAAGAGGCTTGCTAATGGCTATTAGTTAGATACCACTAACATGTTTTGGACGCATTATAGTCAAGGATGGGTAACCACTTGGGTAGCTCCGCTCGAGTAACCAAAACAAATATGTGAGCTAGTGGGCAGAATAGACAATATTGGTTGGTATGACATGTTGGATGTTATATATACAGAGACTTTATCAGAAAGATGGTTGGTTTTCCTTCCTCGAAAAAGTACATATCGGAGAAAGGGTTACTCTTAAAATGATCCGATTTTGTATTTCTTGTCTTATTTCCTTTTACTTTATTCAAAATTTTAGTCGGGAACCTTCAAGGGGAAATGTCTGATTCCTTTAGAGATTAAACATTTTTTTTTTATCACTAAAGGGGTTAAAATTGTCATGTCGACGCTATACTTGTGAAGATGTCATCCAAATCTCTGCTTGTGTGTTTAAAAATGTAATTTCATAAATGCTAACTGCTTTATCATATATTTCTATTTTCGTGACAGGCGCGGACAATCTGAGGATAGATTTGCTTCAACAAGCATGTGCCCCCTGCCGGTGTACCTGAAGTATCAGTCACCAAATTCTCCAGCCATGGTTCTTACCGCCATAGTTATTATCATGACATGTATGTTTAACACCACACGTAACAGAAAAAAACCTTAAACAAAACCAAACATGTATTCACTATTTTTATAAAATCTTTTCTATGCTGACTCATCACTCCCTTATAAAACTTACAAACAATAACATACAAGTATAAAAAAAAAAATTAGATCTACCAGCAGCTGTATAGCAATCCCAACAGAATCAAAATCCTGCTAAATCCGCCCCACGCTTGTGTAATCATGCCATTTGATTTCTTCTTGCCGTTATCATCATCATCGTCATCATCATCACTGATATCTTTAGGGTGATCAAAGTTAGCCGGGACGTTTGTGTCGGGCACTGTATCGTCACCAGACTCTTGACTGACCGGACCAGGGGCTCCAGGCGTTGGAGTCCTTAAACTTGGTGGCAACCCCTGCCCTTGGGTCACATTGATACTGAAGCGTTGCCCGTTTTCGCATTGCTCACCATCGTAATCATTGGAGAAGAAATAGTTGGGACCGACCCTGGTGAGCGGGACGGCTACAGAGACCGGGTGGACTGCAGAGGCGGATGGGTCGGGTGATGCGTATAGGATGGTGTCGTTACCAACAGCATCACTGTCATCGCAGAGGTGGTAGATGGTGGAATTGTATGTTTGCACAACTGTGTGATTGTTGTCGGTGTTGAAAACTGCATAGATAATCCGGAAAGATTAAAAACAAATGTTTGAAAAGGACATGTAAACAAATCTGCAAGCAAACGCCAATAATAAAGGGATGTACAATCACTACTGCTTGTCGTACAAGCTACCATGCATGCAGTTTATACTTTATAGCTGGCAATAACTAACCACACATGACATGCTATCTCCAAAACTTTTTTTAACATGGTGACACTTGGATTTTTGACTGGTTAAACGACGAATTATAGAAATTAATAAAATTTGGATGTAGGAATTATAGGCTACTGCATGTTAGGGTGAGATAAGGCTTTGGGATCAATAGGTCTTGGGTTCGATGCCCACAAATGGGGTTTTCCCATTTATTGGGTTTCCTTCTGAATTATGTCTAGTGGAGAGGGATATGATCGGGAAGTGATCCAAATTTATCTCAAGTGTTCATATAGACACCTTGAATATATTTTTGTGAATAAGCCTTTAAGGTATTAACCTTAACCGGCCTTATGACTCAGGTGTCAAGTTAAAACCAGGTTATTAATCAAGTTTCGGAATAAATGAGTTGGTTGATATTTATATATATTAAAAACTAATATAGGTTGTATGCCAACATGATAAATTAAATTTATAACCTGCCCTAGTTAGTGTAATTTTAATTTGGTTTCTAGCTCTTGCTGGGTCCTCTTTATTAATAAAAAAAAAACAGTAACTAATAAAATGATTAAAATAAACACGATATGTGTATAAGTGTATTAACCACCGACTATTACACGCAAATAAAACCTGATTATTTTGTCACGATCTGTTTTAAAACATATTTAATTTTTAACCAATTAAAATGGTTTCTTGATTTAGAGCAATAAAAAAAAAATAATCATCACAAAATTCTCCTGGTGAATAATTGCGGCTTATCAATGATCAAATCCAGAAACAGTCACTAATCTGTCTGTCGGCAAAGATCTGATTACCTACCGAATGAAGGTATCACAAACAAGAAAAGAAAGTCTTGGAAGAAGCACATTTTTGATATAAAGTGATACCTTCATTCCGCTTATAGGCTGTTTATATATAGATAGATATAATATATAGTGTTTTGCCGTTAAAAAAAAGGATTGGTACTGTTTTCCATTTATACCCTTAGCGTTCACACAAAGTAATATCTAAAAATGAAGGAAGATGAAACATACTGAGGAAATCACCGAGAGAGAAGGTTTTGGAAGAAGCCCATTTTTGATAATCGACGGTTGACTTTTCGAGTTTGTCAAACCAGCCCAGATCGTCTCCTACGGTGTAGTTCTTGTAACCTGAAACTTTCTTTGTGTTTGCAGCTGCTGCTAGCACAACCACAACCATCACCACCACCGTCTTCATCTCTCTCTCTCTCTGATTTGATCTGAGTGTACAACAAGATAGGGTCGCTTTCTTGTTCTGTAAACTACCACCTGTTCGATGTTCATTAATTTTACTATATGTATGTCCCTATATATATACAGATAAAGATGAGAGAGAGAGAGAGGAGAGAGAATTTCTATCCTTTATTCTCCAGAGAACATGTCTCTTTTTTATTTTTACTTTTAGTATTGTTACATTTTTTATTTTTTTTTACAGCTGAGGTTTTAATTTCTGTCTTTCTTAAGCACTTAATTCACTCGGGAATCTGATAGTGATAAATAATTTTAGATAAATTTTCTGCATGTTACATTATTCTTACAAATGAGGTTTTGTACGGTACGTCAAAAATCGTAAGAACTGAACTTGGTAAATATGGGATTGTATGTGTTAGATATTGAGAAACTCGATATCTAATCGAGAGATTTTGCTTGGGTTAAAAATAAATCTTCTTTTAATTATATTAATTGGGTAGAGTGGTGTAAATACCCTATGTATATGTTGTAATTTTCGACACTTTACCCGTTTAGGTCGGGGATATTGTTTGGCATTTTACCTGTTTGGGTCGTA
Source organism: Helianthus annuus (assembly GCF_002127325.2). Classification (NCBI taxonomy): domain Eukaryota; kingdom Viridiplantae; phylum Streptophyta; class Magnoliopsida; order Asterales; family Asteraceae; genus Helianthus; species Helianthus annuus. The sequence goes on from NC_035446.2 coordinate 54,713,912, forward strand.
GGTGTGTTTTAATAAAGTTTTCTTAAAAAAAAAAAAATTTGAGAAACTTACTTTTTCTTATTTAATATAATATAATGGATAGGCACATGCTACCTCGTTTTCAACCAATGCGGACTATTTATATCATAATAATTAAAATAGGTGTCGTGTTTAAATGTCGATGTTGTTAATATGGGAGAACACTTCTGGGAGGGATTCGAACTTGGGGTGAAGGGTTTAAACAGCATATGTTGGCCCTTTGGAGTAAGCTGGAAATCCAGTTGATCTACCGTTCAAAAAAAAAAAGAGTAAACTGCCATTTTGGTCCTCGTGGTTTGGTCAATTTTGCCACTTTAGTCCAAAACTTAAACTTTTTGTATCTGGGTCCCTGTGGTTTCAGTTTTATTGTCATTTTGGTCCAAAAATGAAATCAGGTCATATTTGTCTTATAAAATCCTGTTATTTTGTCATTTTCCGCAGGGGCAAAATGATCATTTCTTTTTTATAAATAAATACCATATTTTATAAGACAAATATGACCTGATTTGCCTCTGAGGAAAATGACAAAATTGCAGGATTTTATAAGACAAGTATGACCTGATTTCATTTTTGGACCAAAATGACAATAAAACTGAAACCACATGGACCCAGATGCAAAAGGTTTGAGTTTTGGACTAAAGTTGCAAAAGTAACCAAACCTCAGGGACCAAAATGGCAGTTTACTTTAATAAGTAATTCAATGTTGATGTTGTTAATAAGTAATAGTACGTAACATAAGCGCACACAATTATCTTATGCTAGAAAACGTCTACATCTAAGATAGGAAAATTATTTAAGTTTTTTTGTTGGATCTATATACGCTTGATACATAATAATGTGAATTTTAATATATAATGCTAAAAAGGTCACACATTATTCCACATTATCAAACGTTATCAACTGTGCGTTTAATACAATATAAACACTAAACCACGTCAAGACTAAATACACTATTCTTCGGTGAAATAATATAAAACTGATACTACTACTACTAATAATAAAGAATATCGATGATATGATAAATTAACATGAAGTGTAAATGTTGATTTTTTTTTGTGTATTCATCTAGTTAGTTAATTAGTAACTAATTTTGGTAAACCAAATTATGATTACCTATACTTTGGCTCCAACTAAATACTTATCGACTTAGTTCATACTTAATATTTATTGACTCAATTAGTTCAGATGGATGATTTGCAACCATGTGTATATGACTTTCCAATCGATACTTAAATGAACATAAATTTATAGTCAACTCCCACAATATTATTAAATCAAGAAAACTTGATTTTTTTTGTCACGATTTGAGCACCAGAATTTTCAAACATATTTAGTTTTTAACATATTTAATTTTTAACCAATTAAATGATTTCTTGATTTAGAAAAAGTTGCTAAATTAGTAACTAGTTTAGATTAACTAAATTATGATTACCTATACTTTGGCTCCAGCTAAATAGTTATTGATTTAGTTCATATGGGATGATTTAGTTAGAATGCAAGCATAAAGAACAAACCACGCCACTTTAGTTATTTAGGGAAGGAAAGCAATGCTTTTCTTCCTGTCTAAAAACAAACGTGATTGAATTGATGATCTTCTCATTGATACTCAAGATACATACACACAACAAAGGCTAAAGCACATGAGCGATCTATGCTAAACAAGTATTGAAACAAATAAGGGATAATACTCCCTTTGGCTATACAATAAATAACAAAACTATATTTTCTATACATATGTAAACTAATACACCCCCTCGGTCGATAGCGCAGGGGACCGAAGGTAGAGGCTGGAGTAGAAACGAGTAAAGAGTTATCCAGATAGACCCTTCGTGAATATATCCGCGTATTGGAAATCGGCCGGAATATGTAGAACTCGAACTGCCCCTATACGAACATTTTTCACGATCGAAATGGATATCTAGCTCAACATGTTTGGTGCGTTGATGTTGAACTGGATTTTTGGATAGGTAGACCGCTGATATGTTGTCATGTAGACTAGAGTTGCTTTCATTGCTGGAATTGATAGTTCAATGAGGAAGTTACGTAAACATGTCGTTTCAGCAACCGCATTGGCTACACCACGATATTTGGCTTCAGAACTTGATCGAGAAATGGTTGGTTGACATTTTGACGACCAACACACCAAGTTGTCCCCAATGAAGACACAATATTCTGAAGTGGACCATCTCGAGTTGTGGTATCCACCATAATCGACGTCCGCAGGCAATTAGTTGATTGGATTTGGATGGAGTTATGAATAAACCATAATCTAAAGTGCCTTTGAGATACATTAGCACCATTTTCATGAATTGTAAATGGGTGTCTCTAGGGGCATGCATAAATAAGCAAATTTGTTGCACCACATAGGTAAATCAGGGCAAGTAATTGTGAGGTATTGAAGCGCCCCAACAAGTTGGTAACATAAAGTGCCATCGATTAACGGTTCTTGATTTAGTGCATTTAGTTTTGAGGATGTGCCAACTGGTGTGGCGCATGGTTTACAATTCATCGTATGTGCTCGCGATAGGATGTCACTTGCATAATTCGCTTGAGATAAAAATAAACCCCCATTCTATTGAGTAACTCGGATACCAAGAAAATGATGCAAACTTCTAAGATCCGACATGGCAAATTGCCGTGATAGAGTATTGATTAAGTCACAAAGAAGAGTTGTATTTGAGGCTCTTAGAATGATGTCGTCTACATAAAGGAGTAAATACAGAGCTTTATTCCTTTTGTTGTAGACAAATAATTATGTTTCACTAACGGTGCTTCTAAACCCACATTTGACTATGTAGTTTGCAAACTGCTCATACCATGCCCGGGAGGCTTGTTTCAATCTATATAGAAACTTTCTTAGACGACATACATTCTTGGGACGAGATGGGTCATTGAAGCCTGTCGGTTGGAACATATAAACCGACTCATCCAAGTCTCCGTGGAGAAATGCGTTTGTTACATCTAGTTGGTGTACTCGCCAACTTCGTGAGATGACTAGACTCAAGATGGTTCATATTGTAGTTGGTTTGACCACGTGGCTAAATGTCTCGTCATAATCAATCCCAACTTGTTGACTTTTCCCATTTGAACCTAGTCTTGACCCATTTGCATTACACTTGTATTGAAATAGCCATAGACACCTAATGATGTTGGTATTTGCGGGTTTAGGTACAAGTTTCCATGACTATTGTCCATCAAATCTTTATATTCCTAGGTCATAGCCGCATGCCGATTTGGATCAGAGAGAGCTTTTTGGTGTGATACGGGAATAGGTGAGATGGAGATAGTGTGAAGGTTTAGAGGCTGTCTAGGTTTGGTTATTCCCACACGAGATCGAGTAACCATTGGGTGCTTTGGTGGAGGTGGTGGGGGTGGTAGAGGTGGAAAGGGAGTTGGGGCCTTTGTTTGGGACGTAAGGTGTTACATTGGGCTAGGTGGACTAGTTAGGTTGTGGGCTGCAAGAGTGAGGGTGTGACGAGGATTGATGTGTGGTGGCTGATTGGGTCGTGGGTTGGTGATTGAGATTCGGTAGTGGGCTTGAGGCACTAGATGGGTTTTGGGCTAAGGTGTGTTGTTGGGGAGGTGAGTGATTGTTGGTGGAATGGTAGGGTGGTATGGGCGGATTGGGTGGGTTGGTGGAGAAAAGGAGAGGGGTCATCAAGGATTGTGTAGTCAGGTTTTGAATTTTTAGAAATTTGATAAAAAGGGAAGCACATTTCATCAAATGTCACATGCCTTGACAAAATTTCCTTTCCCGAGGATGCGTAAAGAGAACGGTATCCCTGAAAGTTTGGCGGATATCTTAGAAATAAAAACCCGATTGACTGATAATTAATTTTGTGTCCACGAGTGGCAGTAGTGTTTGTGTAACATATACAACCAAAGACACGCAAGTGGTCATTGGACAGTTTACGTTGGTATAAGGCCTTGATAGGTGTGTGAAATTTAAGCACTTTGGTTGGGAGAAGGTTATGTAGGTAGCATGCAATGTGAAGCGTTTCAGCCCAAAAGTTTGGGGGAAGGGATGCATGGGTGAGGAGATCAAGTATGATTCCATTTAATGTAACACCCCTAAAATATTAAACTATATATGTATGTGTACATGTATAATTATTAATATAAAAACCAAAATAGTAAAAATACAAAACAAGGAATATTAACCTAGTTAAATATGAGATATAAAATATGGGGAATCAAGGGTTTCTAATCAAATTACCTATTCTAAAAAGTAGAGGGACCAATTGGATAATTATTGAAAGTTGCTTTAAAACACTGGATAAACTTCAAAAACACACACATGTGTGTGTACCCAGTTCGATCAACATCAGGAGAAAACAGAGTCTCCTTCACAAAACCCTAATTCCACCAAATCAACTTAAAATCAAAGAAGGAATTCGATTTGGAATCAATTTTTAGCTAAAATCGGGATCACCAAACTTAGGAGAACACAAGGTATGCTCAATTTTGATCTTTGGTGAAGTTTTGATTTGTTATGAAGTTTCATGAATGAAATTCTTGAAAGATTGATAGGTGTTATGGCTAAATTATGATGAGTACAAGTCTAGAAACAAATCCTAGATGAGAAATTTATGATTTCATGTTATAACTTGGTGAATTGAAGATTTATCATAAGTGGGTTATATGGGTTTTGTGATAGATACTTGAATCATAGTGATAATTGATGTTAGTTGATTGTTATGATGCAAGTTCAAGTGTCGTTTATGGTATTCTTGTCATATTAGTATGAAATTGATGTTTTGATATGGTTAACTAGTAAACCATGAACATGATAATAATCTTATAAGGATTACGCCCTTAAGATGTTCGACAAAATGCTTGAATGAACTTGAAATAAGTGAGAATAATGAAATAATTACTTATTTGGCTAGTTGAAAGCATTTAAAAGTTGAATATAGAACTATGGATATTAAGCGATATGTCTGAGTTGGATTTTATAGGCAATTGGGTGGATCGTCTAGTAACCAAGGTGGAATGGACCATCGGTTGAAAGGAAAGCTCTAAAGGTACGTGGCTATGCGCTTCGTAGATTTCGTTATTAAATTACGTCAATTGTTATTGAATGATAAATGTATCATTATGAAGTTTGAAGGGTGTCAAAACGGTGGATTCCGTATAGACAAACCGAACAAAATTAATAAGAGTTGAAGTTATGATAAGATAATAAAAATGATGGATTTCACTATAATAGTCAAACAGGTCAAGTTGACCCAAATGGTGATTGTTTGGTAATATAAAGCGACGGATGTCGTTAAGAAAACCAAACGGGTCAAAACAACCAAAGAAATGAACTTTGGTAAAATAATGCGATGGATGTCGCTAGGAAATGAAACGGGTCAAATTGTTGTCTTGATGCGAACCGAGAAGGTCGCACAATAAAAAGACATCAAATTCATGTCCGACTTGAATAATTATGTGTTATAGCCGTTAGCCGAAAGACGGTTATTGATAGTATGAGTCATAAACTCAGGTTTGAGTATGACTAAGAAAATGGCGAATTTAATTTAAAGGATTCGTGATACATGCGTTTAACTAGTTAAAGTTGAACGGGTCGAATAAAATATATACACATATATATAACATCGTATAAATTTCCTGTATAACGCTTCATAATTATATACATGTTCATATATGTCATTCTCATAAAAGTTTGAAGGTCATAAACCAAATATAATGTTCCTATATTGGAACGGGTCGAATAATTTGGAATTAATTATAACGCTGAGAGCATAAGTTTAAGAATTTTGTAAATTCAGATGTCGGGTTTTGAATTCATGTTATAGAGGGTCGAATTACGGCCACGTAGGAAGAAAAGGATCGTAAAACGGATCTAATATGAACAAGTTATGATCATTTTCGTAAAAGTAGGTTAGGCTGGACAATGCAAGTCTGGAACTGAACATTCTATCGAAATATAGTGCTCGCGTCACGCGACGCTGAACTGGTTAAGCCGTCGCGGCCCGCGACCCTTGTCGCGTCACGCGACACCAAAGAGACCATCCCGTCGCGGCACGCGACAGGTTAACTGGTTGAATCTTGTTGCTGGTAGTGTGAATTTATCTCATGAACTCATACAATTCAGCCTAAACTATCATTAACTAACCATTTTTGGGTGTTTTTTATTATAGGTAACTCTGTAAAGAGACGGGTGGCGATCAAGCAAATGAACGAACCGAATACACACGTATATGAAGCTTCCGCAACTAAATCAAGACTTTAGTTACCAAACTCTTTAGGGTTGTTTTGCCCAATTTTGTAACTATGGAACTAATGCTTTACAATTTAAGTATGTGTGAGTAAAAATAGAAGGTTCTAAAACGTTGTAAACTCGTTTTTTTAAGGCTATGAAACGTATGTAAATGTCGATTTATTGATGTTTTTGGAATAATGGCATTTTAAATGCACTATATGTTATGTGAAATATCAAATGATGATAAGGGTCTTACATTTAAGTGACGAATCATGCGCCCAGATTAACCATTTTGTTGTGACGTATGTGGACATGAAAACCAAAAATGAAGTTATAACACCCCGACCACGTGAAACATGTCGCTGAAATGCCGGGAAGTCACGTTACAAGATTGTTCACAACACATGGCACTAAACTTACTTTAATTTATTGAATTACATTGTTTTTAAAAACAAAACATAACATTACAAGTAGTTCTTTTTAATTTAAAGTAAGTAAGGCCCAAGTCCGTCCCCTATGTGAAGCATACTTGAATAGTATTATGGATTTGTACCTGAAACATATGTGAAAGTAAAGGGTCAACATAAAGTTGGTGATGTCACACCCCAACCGATGGTGGAAACATCGGGGTGAGACGAAAACGAGATTGCTCGACACTTCATAACGTGTTAATGTGACAATATTTAAATAAATCATGTTTCATTTCATACTAAAAGAGGATTACATTATCTTGAAATGGAAAAGTACAACAATTACAACTTAAACAAATACAACATTATAATTACAAATAAAGAATTTAAGTGCGTTTCTAAATCCATGCTAAATAGATTTCTTCAAGCATCGATATACGTTTCCTGCAACATGTATTAAAATAATATGAACACAAAGTTGACGAGTATACAAGTTTGGTTACATAGCATACGTATAAAAGATTGTTTCAAATCCAACATGGTAATTTATATGCTAAGTTGAAGCTAGCATGCATAACTATAGGCCAAACCCGAGTGTCCACTGAATAATGTGCATCCCTCGTCACCGAAGTGAACGAGACCGTAAAGTATAATGTGCATCCCTCGACACCGAAGTGATCGAGACTGTAAAGTATAATAACTTAACAGTACCCCTACGGGCGGTGTGCTACTCCTATAACACTATAATTGTTAAGGTGGGCTAGCTAAGTTAATGATAAATAGATTGCATGAAAGTATTCTAGCATAAACAACCTAAGCACAACAAATAGCATGTTTTGTGGATTAAGTGATTTAATATGTTTGATTGTGTGTATTGTGATTTTTGATAGATTATACGTGTTACACCCAAAAGTGCATTAAAGCGGAAAAAGGGTCAAGTATACTCACGGTTTGCGTAGTAAATCCCATGTACGTGAGCTGGTGCATTGAGTGTTTTCTTTTGCTTTCTTTATTTTCTACAGATTCTCTTTCGTGTTCAGATTACTAACAAACTTAAACATATTATATCACTGATTGTTGCTGTCACACCCCCAAAAATCCACAAGCGGAATGTCACCGCGTGGAGGCTTGACTGACCAGGATCAACCACCAATCATATTGAACAATGTATTTAAAATAGATAAAATCCAACTACGCAATATAATTGGTGTTCAAAAACTAGTTAACCAAGTTCAAATTTAAACAGCGGAAGCATAAGACGTAAATCCAAAACGTAAGTTCAATAAGTTCATAAAGTTCAAATGTTAAGCATGGGACATAACAGTCCATATCCCACAACGACCTCTCCTCCTTGTGCAAGCTCCATAAACATCTAACGACCTGCAAGGCATGTAACAAGGAGTCAACAACAAAGTTGAGCGAGTTCACAGTCGGTTGTTTAGTTTTAAAAGTTTGTTTGAAAACCATGAGTTGTTTCGTAAACCATGAGTTAACCAGTATCTTTGTGTTTCCCCAAACCATACCCATGATCAGTGGGGGCTTCCCCATGTGAACCACTAGACCGTTACCATATCGACAACTGACGAAAGTAAGTTGTGCGCTAAGTCAATGTCTATCATCATTGACTGAGTGCCCAGATCCATTAGTACACGCCCGTCCTACCGGCATGGTGTGAGGCTTGTCAACCCTAATAGCGCTATTAACTAATGACCCGCTCGCCATTGGCCCGACGAATAAGTCGATATAAATATGAGGGACTTAATGATAGAGTTTTTGTCTAGTAAGTTTTAAGGTTGTTGTCCTACCTAAGGAGGACGAACGTACGTATTCTACCCAAGGAGAATACACAAGATTAATATTGCATCCTACCTATGGAGGATGGCGGTACATATCCTTCCTAAGGAGGATATGCAGGTTCCGTTTTAGTTCTTTAACCCATTCCCAAACCACCCATGCCTTGTAGAGAGTGTGAACTCACCTTGGTTTGCTCGGTTAGATTAGTTACTCTAATAATCAGAAATCGTCCTAATAAGGTACATATAACAATCAGTTTTTCATGCATGCATAACACGTATCCTACGTACGGTTTATCTACTCACTACTTCTATCACATACCACTCAATTCAATGTCATACTCTGACTTTTGTGGAAAGATCATAGTTAAAAATACACTTGTAACACTTGTTAGAAAATATTTTCTATGTGTTGGAATTTTTAGAAAATTTCGCCATAGTTTCCTTTGTAAAAGGAGGTGTCCATTCTAATAAGCATATCATTTTCTTTTCCAAAAAATCATTCAACAATCAACAACAATTTACCAAGAGCAAACTATTCCATTTACAAGCCAACATGAACTTGATGTCTCATAAAAACGCGTAGTAACTTGGTGAGGCGTTTAGTGGGTTTAGTTACCCTCCAAAGTGTGTTTACTTTATTTAAAATCTCATTCTCGGGATTTTTATATGTTCACAACTTGTGAACATATTTTACAAAAATATTTATTTACAACATTTTCACGTGTCACTAGTATCCATATACTTACTTTATTTCCAAAATAGTGCAAGGATCATGATCTTTCAAAAACCGTCTTTTAAACTTGGTTTATTTAGGAAAATCATTCACAAGTTTTAGATCTACAAGTTTACTAGTTCACTAGGTTTATTACTTTGTAAGAAAAATCATTTTTACTTTCAAGTTCATGTTAGTCTAGGAGATAATTATTTCATGAAAGCACATAATCATTCCTAACTTGTTAAACCATGCTTTTAGTCATGCTCTAACAAGTTCCATATGATTATCAATCATCATATTACTAGTAACCAACAAGCAAGCATCAACATATACCAAACAACATCATACTAACAATATTACATCATGTTTCATCTTATTTAAGCTTATGTTTCATGATTCAAGATTCAAGTCTTTTAGTGTTCATATGTTTCATCATAATATATCTATTAACCACAAACAACATGAAGTAAATAAGGATTAACAAGAAGCTTACAACTAGCTTAAAGCTAGGGAAGAAACAATGGAGAAAATGAGTGGATAAAGGTTTGTGGTAGAGGTCCTTCAAATTCCGAGAACACCGAGCTTTGTTATACACCTTGTATCACCTTGTAGTGCACTTGGGTTAGTGGGATTGAATTGGAAAATGGTGGTGGCATATAGGGGGTTTCGGCCAAAGCTTTGTAGAGGGAGAGAGAGGAGTGTGATGTTGAAGAATGGTAGGTGATTTTGATGGTTCTTATATCCAAATAACCCTTTTATCCTTTGGTTTTCTTGTCCTCCATAGTACAACACAATATCAATACAATCCCAATGCAAGATTATGGGGAGTTTTGGAAGATTTAGGCAAATCTTTGGGGTGGTGGTCCCTAAGGGACGGTTACAATACAAGGTGGGTGGGGTAAATTGTGTTTAGATGGTAACTAACTTAGTTAGTGGGAGTTCAAAGGTAATATCTAATTTTTAATGTGTAGGATGCTTTATATAGGGAGTTTAAGAGTTCGGTAACCATAACTAGCTCAGAAAAATAAAAACAATGCTTCTTGCAATATTTTAGTGTTCCGGGTAATGTCCGGTTGTTAGGTTAGGTACCGTTCTGTTAAAGTGCTAAGTTATTCCGTTTAGTGTCTTTTATGTATCTTTTTGTAACACTTTTAATTCCCAACACTTAGGAAAGCATACAGGACTATTTAGTCAGTTTTCTGCACAAGACTAGTATATTAACAAGCACATGTAAGTATGACGCAGAAATCAGAAAGCAGTTAAGTAATTCAGCACAGTCATTAAGCACTTAATTAATATTAATAAATCGTACGGATACATGTAATTATGAGGGTTGTCACATTCTCCCCCTGTTAAGAAAATTTCGTCCCGAAATTTAGCGCGTGGTTACTGAGGAAGCTAGTTAAGTTGCGTGGTTTCCTGGTTTTCCTGGGGTGTCACATCATCCCCCCGTTGATTTAGAATTTCGTCCCGAAATTCTGCAGTAGCTTCAGCCTCAGTAGTGGTTGCACTTTTCCTAAACAACTGGGGATACTTGAGTTTCATTTGGTCTTCTCGTTCCCAGGTATACTCTGGGCCACGACAGGAATTCCAACGAACTCGAACAAGAGGTATTTTGGCACGCTTGAGAACCTTAACATCTCGATCAGTAATCTCTACAGGTTCCTCGACGAATCGCAGCTGATCGTCGATAGTGAGCTCCTTGAGAGGAACTATGAGGGTTTCATCCGACAGACACTTCTTCAGATTCGACACATGGAAAACATTGTGAACTCCGCTGAGTTCTGCCGGTAGATTCAGCTTTGTAACACGTCGAAATTTTGTGTCCAATAATGTGTTGACACGTGTCATGAGTTTACACGTGGTATTAAACATTAAATAAAGGACTAAAGTTGACAAACCTTGAAAGTATGTAAATTCGGGGGTAAAAAATGTCAACAAGGGGTGAATATACTGTATAGTAACCCTAAGTGATGCTCGTACCTTCAAACGAAAATCATGGATCGTACAGAGCGAAATGCGGAAGAAAGTGAGAGATTACAAACTACTGGGGTCAAATGTGTCAACATGTTTAATTTATACCTCTGAGTGACCCTTTGACGAACCCGAGACTTTGTAACAGTAAAATACGCTCACTAGAATATACGATATAAATTTCGCGAAGTTCCATTTTAAAACGAGAAAGTTATGATCAAATTCGTATGTGAGGGGTTAAAAGCGTCAACAATAAAAGTTAAGGCTTTTCGGATAGTAATTAATCTAACCAGGGGCTTAACAACGTGGGTAAAAGTCACGAGGCCCTTGTTTGTAAATAATCGAGGGCCAAATCGCAAAGTTACCCCTTCGAAACCGAAAGGTCAGGTTAATGATTACAAAAGATATGAAAATCTTGAAAATCAAGTCTAATGCGGGCCGCGTTAAAGAATCAAGCAAGCTAACGCGGGCCGCGAGCCACCTGCAGATTCGTTTACTGACTTAAGGATTCAGGCGGCCCGCGTAAGCCTAGCCTGAATCCTAATGCGGGCCGCGTGAGAGTGCCAGATGCAGAAAACATGGGCAGATTCACTGTTTGAGCTTGTGAACGATCTTGTGTGCATTTATTGAAGCATGGGCGCCCTCTACATGTCCCCTAGCACTATAGGAGACCTGCTGATCATCCATGAGCAATTGTAGGATGAGTTGTAATGATCTTGGGCACCATAATTCACTATAAAAGGCAATGCATTGCACCAATGTTCAACACACCTCAAACCTGCCTTCTAGTTCACTTCTGGAGCTCCAAAGCATTCCTCTAACATCTCTAGTCGTGCACCAAGCTTCTGTAAGTATGCCTACCCTTTTGTGGCTTAGTTTTTGCATAGTTTAGCTTAAAAGTCAATCCGTCGTAATTAACGATTGACTTTGCGATAAATCACAAATGGTCCAGTGTTTTGTCGAATCAAAGGTAGTTATACGTTGGTAATCATGTGGGCTTTAAACCCCTAAAAGGGCACCCTCTGATTCCCACTCTAACTAGTCTGAATGTCGAGTCAAACGTGCTTAGAAAAAGTCAACAGAAATGCTATTTTGCGATTTTACGCATAATCAGTAATGTAGATGGTGTGTAACCTATTTCAACACTCATAAAACATGATAATAAGTATATTAACTAGTCTAAGCTTGTTTGATCCGACCATTTACTGTTTTGACCCGGTTTGGAGCCGAAAGTCGCAAAACTTTGACTTTTGCTTTGACTTCAGTTCTGACCCGTTAAAGTATGATTTAGATATGCCTTAGGACTCTCTTAGGACCAGGTTACATGATGGTATAACCTTCTGTGACCGGTTCATTATTTGTCCGAGTCTTTTACACCTTTCCGTTAAATGCTTAAAAGTTGACCGTAACGCCCTTTTTAATTTAAAACGAGAATTTCGGACATGTGAAAGGACCATAACCTTAGTTACTGATTTCTAAACATGTCCCTAAAATTTCACGTCAATCCGAGGTCCAGAATAGGAGTTATGCTAAATAGCGCAACTTACGGAAACTTTAGTAATTAAGTAGCGCAATTAGCATAACGCCTATCTAAACCCATATTTCGACACCAAACCTTTTACACACTGATGTAAAATAATATTTTGGGATTTTTAAAGATTTTTAATTATTTTTAGCCTGCTCATAACCTGCGGTTATGGCATCGGTTCGGTAATTACCGAATATACCCTTTTCGGACATAACTTGAGTTCTACAAGGTCTTTTGACCCGATTCCAGTTGCTACTGATTTTAAATAATAAATAAAGTATTCTGGACTTTATAAACTGTTCGGGAAGCTCAGATTTCCTGTAGAACTCAGAAACGTCTTTTATAATCTTTAAAAAGACCGAAACACCCCTACGGGGCATAATATGAACTTAAACTCGTTACGGGCATTATGGAAGGTATCCTACTGATACCACAACCTCTTTAAAGCATATTGACTTAGGAAACCTGTGTAGGACTCCTGCGGTTACCCGTTGCGCCTTTTGCGCGCACGGTTCGGTTTATGTAACTAGTTTACATAAACTAGCCGAAAACGAGTCAAACCATATGGTTTTGACCCCAAAATCCAGAGTGTGGTTAATATACCCATATAAAACAAGTCTTCAAACTTGTTGGGTCCAAATCACATTCCATTCCCGGTTTTCGCCTTTCACGTGATTAAACCGTAATTATCCTTTGAAACTGACCGGTCTAAGCTACGGCTAAATTAAAGACCCGTTAGGATTCTAATAGGTTATTTTAAACCTTCGTTCTAGAATAGGAGACCAGTAAAAGCTATTTGAAATTTATTCGATTAAGGATTTATACTTGCAAAGGTAAATACTTTTAACTTATTTTCCGTTATACGGGCTTGGGTTACGGTATCTAAAATACCGCTTGGTCGGGCAATTGACCCCAACTCATTAGTAGTTGGGTATTATCAATGTGACCCGTTTAAAAATTGTTTTGTTGGCTTTACGCCTTTGGGAGCTTAATGACCATGTCCCGGATATCCTTGGCAACATTTTACGAAATGGCCACGACCTTGACATCCGGGTGTAGGCGTACCCCCGGCATTATGTCCATGACTATAAAGGTATAGCCGTTGGTTTTCCCGCCACGGTTTTATGCTATGTGGTGTGTCTATTAAACTTTAACCCGGCACGACCCGGGCGACCGAACGCATAGTAAACATGTAATTCTTTACAAGATTTAATTATAAATTTTCCCAAGTTAATAAGAGTTTGTGCCTTGTGCATTCAAATCAATTTTATTAAACATTTTACAAAAGTGTCGGTTGAATGTATTTACCAGTGTAAACTGACGTATTTTTCCCAAAAAGACTAAATGCAGGTACTAAGCGTAATGGGCTGGATATTTCTCCTTAGCATCAATAAAAGAGTCTCGCAAGCTTAAGATGCCTACGTCTGTTGAACAATTATTTTTATCTTATTATTGATCCCCTGTGGATTTTATTTCAACAATGGTGATACTTTGATATTACATTCAATGTTGAAATATATTTATCTTTATGCTTCCGCTGTGCATTCAAATAATTGTGTGGTTTGACTATATTGTTGCCAACTACGTCATGGTAATCCCCCACCGGGCCCACCGGTGAGACACGTGGAAATCGGGGTGTGACAGGTTGGTATCAGAGCCAACATTGAGTGAATTAAACACTATCTATATGTGTTTAATCTCAGTGACACAATTGCACATACTTGAGTCTAGACAAGAATATAGGACAAATTCGAACTTGTTATTCCAGTTTGTCTTTTATTGTTTATTGTGATTTAAAGTTTTGAAAGCAGGAAATATGCCACCAGCAATTAGAAGAGGAAGAGGAGGAAGAGGCAAAGGGACGATCACTACCCACAATGATCACGAGGCCGGACCTTCGAACATGCGAGCTCCTTCCAGTACAAGGAGTGAAGAACCACAGAGGCGTAGACGGAATCTCTTTGAACCTGCTAGACATTCTACCTCGCACAGTTCAACACCTTCATACCGCCACTCGTTTGGACCAAACTCAGAAAATGAACCCAATAACCCTCAACCTTCATTTATACCTCTCCAGCGATCTGCTTCGCACCGTTCTTATGGCGATCCTTCTCCTTCCTTCGTAGGACAATTCAACCCAGCGGATTATGTCCAAGAACCAATAGGTTATAACCCTTTGGGACCAGAGCATCACTTCTCTGAAGATAACGCGGTAGATATGGATGAAGACACGGATCCCATAGAACCTGCCAGAGGTACTCCCAATCATCCAATCGAGATCTCTGATGGGTCATCCTTTCATGGAACACCCTATCAAGGTCCCGATAGTTATCAGGCGAGGTTTGACCAATGTAATTGGTACTTCACACCATCTCATCATTTCTCGCATCATGACCAACAGCAACAATAGGATCCTTCTGAGGATTCGCGGTTTGTGGCAGTTACGCCACCGCCTCCACCGCCACCAGTTCAACCAGTACTTCCTGATCCGCCAAGGCGTAGAAGATCAGGCGCGCGGATGTCCACCGAGGAGGGGAATTCCATTTTAGCACCCCTCGCCACTCGAGTGCGAGTCACTTTCCGCCAGTGCCTGAAGAACCACAACTAGGGGAACCTTCGGGTCACCCTGCAGAGGTGAATTCTGCACCAGTTGCACCACCTCCGCCACCTTTCGGCTATGATAACCCTATACCAGCATATGGCGGTTCCACCGCATACAATCCATTTGAGCAGCCGACTCACACGCACTACAACTATAACTATGATGCCGATCCATACGTGGTAGCGGCTAATTACAATGCCCTCCATGGAACCTCTTGGAGACCAGATTACTCAGCTCATGGGTATCCAATACCTCCTAGACCTCCGGTTCAGCAACCGTCGCAGCAGCCACGTTTTTCTCCACCGGAGCAAGAAGAAATCCTCCACCGTCTAAACCGAGTGGAACGAGACTTCGAACAAGAACGTAAGAGTAATCGTGGATTCCTTAAAGGCCTAGCAAACCTACTAAAAGGAAGGAAGAAACGAGATCATTAGTCTCTTTATGTATTACAGTATTTACTAATACAAGCAAAATCCCTGCGAGGACATTTGTTTAGAGTATTTTCGTCCCTGCGTGGATATTTATCATGTTTAGTCCCTACGCGGACAATTACTTTCAGTCCCTGCGTGGACTTATCTTTTAGTCCCTGCGCGGACATCTATCTATGTATTTGGTCCCTGCGTGGACTTGTTTTCTGTAAACCTCTGCGTAGGTATTTATGTATTTAAAAAGTCCCGTTTAGGGCAGCGTGTAATCATTGTTATAATTAATGGAATGTTATGTTATAAATTTCATTTTTGTTATTATATATGAAATAAATCAAAAATCATTCCTTTTTAAATTAATCTGCCTAAATAAAGAATCTTAATGGTGAAACCTAGCCAGGTGTCATTATAAGACCCGGCCAAGATGGTAAGACCTAATTAAAGAATTCAGATCTCCAGTTAACCGCTGTAAGCATATTAACGTTCTTGGCAGATGTGATTCGTTAAAATCGCACGCGTCATTCTTATATAAGAATCCTTTTAAGGATTCCAAAGCCCAAATTAATGATTTGTAAATCATGGGTTAAATCGTCAATAAAGATGATCATTTATTAAACATTCATTAGCGATGTAGTGCCTACGGGCCAAACTATTTTTACATCCATTAGTGATGTAATGCCTACGGGCCGTATTTATTGTCATATAAGACAAAAGGCAGTGGTAGTCTATAACTCCCTGTCAGAAGAGGTAAAAGGACTACGGTTCAAACCTCCATGCCTTGATTCTCCGTAATCCCGGCTTATATAATAAAAACGTCCTTGTGACCAGGCTTTTGTGCCATTAACAATATTATTTTGTAAATAGGATAAGTTATATCCAAATCCTAAATAAAAGTGAGTAACAAATTAACCGGATATGGTCTATGTTTACCATGGTTAATGAATTGCCATAAAAGACGATTCCATAATAAACTCCTAAAACTTTGTCATCATCTTCTGTAGCAGATTCAAGTTGCAATGGCTGACCCAAATGAAGTGAATAGTCATACGAAAGAAGATGAAAATGATAATGCCCAAATTCATATCACGGGCGCGGAATTGAAAGCTTTTGTCGACGACGCTGTTAAGGCAGCCTTGGATCGACAATACGAAGAGTACACTGAGTCCCGGAGCAGAACCATATCTAAACCACACTCAAAGCCGAAAACCCACTCAAAATCTCACAGCAAACCACCCTCGACTCCGTCTAAGCCTAAAAAGGACGACGATAAACACTCATCCAATGAAAACAGTGTTCGTCCTAAGGAAAAAGTGTTTACTGATGCATCTCGCGCCAGAGGTTGCACCTACAAGTATTTCGTATCTAGCAAGCCCCGAGATTTCACTGGGGAGAAAGGCGCGGTAGATTGTATGACTTGGTTAAACGAGATGGACACCGTGGTAGACATCAGTGGTTGTGCAGAGAGAGACATGGTAAAGTTTGTTTCGCAATCATTCAAGGGCGAAGCCCTGGCTTGGTGGAGGTCGTTGGTTCAGGCCTCGGGGAAGGCTGTTTTGTATAGCATGACGTGGGTGGAATTCATTTCTCTCATCAAGGAAAATTACTGCCCTCAACATGAGGTTGAAAAGATCGAGTCCGACTTCCTATCGTTGGTTATGACAAACCTTGACTGTCAAGCTTACCTCACGAGCTTCAACACAATGTCCCGGTTGGTTCCGTATCTAGTAACCCCGGAACCAAAGAGAATAGCTCGTTTTATCGGTGGTTTAGCCCCCGAAATAAAGGCAAGCGTGAAGGCCTCTCGGCCAGCGACCTTTAGATCTGTAGCCGACATATCTTTGTCCCTCACTCTGGATGCGGTCAGACAAAGATCTCTGAGGAACAAAGAGGCTGAGAAGAGGAAACGTGAAGATGATACTTCACGAAGGTCGAGCAAGAAGCACTGTGGGAACAGTGACAACAAGAGACGGTCTGAGTCAAGGAGAGATGGGCAACAATCCGGTGAGAAGCCCAAGTGCAAGATTTGCAAGAAACAACACTTTGGAAAGTGTAGACTCGAATCGAACTCGCAGACTCAGTCAAAGTCATTTGCCTGCGGGATATGCAAGTCCAAGGACCACAAGACCTTGGATTGCAAAATGCTGAAGGATGCAACTTGCTTCAGTTGCAATGAGAAGGGGCACATTAAAACCAGCTACCCTAAATACGCCAAGAAACCTGAAGAGGCCAAGAAGACTAATGCAAGAGTCTTTAGGATGGATGCGAAAGAAGCTGTGCAAGATGATAACGTGATCACAGGTACTTTTCTTGTAAATGATATCTTTGCAAGAGTACTTTTTGATTCAGGCGCTGATAAGTCTTTCGAAGATCATAAATTTTGCAAATTGCTGAATATGCCTGTCAAAACCTTGAGTGTAAACTATGAGGTAGAGTTAGCAGATGGCACCATAGAAACTGTCCCTACTGTGTTAGATGGATGTGTTATATCCATTAAGAACCACTCTTTTCCTCTATCTCTACTTCCCTTTAAATTGGCCGGTTTTGACATAGTATTGGGTATGGACTGGTTATCTCACAACCAGGCCCAAATCGTCTGCAACAGAAAGCAAGTGGTGATAAAGACTCCGTCTGGTGAATCGCATACCATTCGGGGAGATACCCAGTATGGATTACCTGAGCATGTGGCTATGCTCAAAGCTTCAAAATGTTTAAAGAAGGGTTGTGTCATCTACATGGCACAAGTGATTATTGATGAGCCTAAGCCGAAGATAGAAGACATCCCCGTCATTTCTGAATACCCAGAAGTTTTTCCTGAAGATCTACCTGGTTTGCCACCAGATAGGCAAGTGGAATTCAGGATTGATATCATCCCTGGAGCAGCACCTGTTGCTAGAGCACCTTACAAGTTAGCACCAACCGAAATGAAAGAGTTAAGGACACAACTGGATGAACTGCTAGCTAAAGGTTTCATCAAGCCTAGTTCGTCTCCTTGTTGAGCACCAGTCCTGTTTGTCAAGAAGAAGGACGGATCGATGCGTCTGTGCATCGATTATCGCGAGCTTAACAAAGTCACGATAAAGAATAGGTATCCTTTGCCGAGGATCGACGATTTGTTCGATCAGTTACAAGGGGCAAGTTATTTCTCGAAGATTGACTTGAGGTCAGGCTACCATCAACTGAAAGTCAGAGATGAAGACGTACATAAAACAGCATTTAGGACTCGTTATGGTCACTATGAGTTCCTAGTGATGCCTTTTGGGCTCACTAATGCACCGGCTGCGTTCATGGATCTCATGAATCGCGTTTGCAAGCCGTACTTAGACAAATTCGTCATCGTTTTCATCGACTACATTCTTATCTACTCTAAGAACCAAGCTGACCATGAGAAACACCTTTGCTGTATTCTCAAACTCCTGCATCATGAGAAACTCTATGCCAAATTCTCTAAGTGCGAATTCTGGCTCCGAGAAGTCCAATTCCTTGGACATGTTGTCAGCGAGCGTGGTATCCAATGGATCCCGCTAAAGTGGAAGCCATCACGAATTGGCAGGAGCCAAAGACGCCTACAGAGATTCGTAGTTTTCTGGGGTTAGCAGGATATTACAGGCGCTTCATTGAAAATTTTTCAAGGATTGTTGCGCCCCTAACTTCCTTGACCAAGAAGAAAGTAAAGTTCGTTTGGGGCCCTAAGCAGCAAGAGTCCTTTGATATTCTGAAGCAAAAGTTGAGCAACGCTCCTGTACTGACTTTGCCTGAAGGTACCGAAGAGTTCGTAGTTTACTGCGATGCATCACACACTGGCATGGGATGTGTGCTTATGCAGAGAGGCAAGGTTATTGCCTATGCTTCAAGACAGTTAAAAGTGCATGAGAAGAATTACACCACCCATGACTTGGAATTGGGTGCCGTTGTGTTCGCACTAAAACTGTGGAGGCATTATCTGTATGGTATCAAGTTTGTGATTTATTCTGATCATAAGAGCCTTCAACATCTGTTTAATCAGAAGGATTTAAACATGAGGCAGCGCCGTTGGATGGAGACTTTAAATGATTATGATTGTGAAATCAGATATCATCCCGGCAAGGCGAATGTAGTCGCTGATGCCTTGAGTCAAAAGGAAAGGGTGAAACCCATCCGAATCAATGCCAAGAGCATTGAAGTGAAGAATAATTTGATTGAAAGGTTGTTAGCTGCACAGAGGGAAGCTGTGTTGGAAGCTAACTATCCTAAAGAAAAGCTAGGAGTAACTGAGGAGCAGTTAACTCTTAGCAAGGACGGAATTTTACGATTAAATGGACGAATATGGGTTCCAATTTACGGAGGACTTCGAGATGTCATCATCCAGGAAGCCCATAGTTCTAAATACTCCGTCCATCCTGGAGCAGATAAAATGTACCAGGATCTAAAGGCAAATTATTGGTGGATAGGCTTGAAAAAGTCTGTAGCCGCTTATGTAGCCAAATGCTTGACTTGTGCGCAAGTCAAAGCTGAGCATCAAAAGCCGTCAGGCTTGCTACAACAGCATGAACTTCCCGAATGGAAGTGGGAAATGGTAACTATGGATTTTATTACCAAGTTACCCAAGACGAGGAAAGGAAATGATACAATATGGGTTATAGTTGATAGACTGACTAAGTCAGCACATTTCTTACCCATCAAGGAGATTTATAGCTCCGACATGTTGGCCCAGTTATACGTTGATAAGATTGTAGCCTTGCATGGCATACCTATGTTTATTATCTCTGACAGAGATACTAGATACACGTCACATTTTTGGAAGAGTTTCCAGCAATCTTTGGGCACACGTTTGAATTTTAGTACGGCTTACCATCCTCAGACAGACGGTCAGAGTGAGCGTACTATTCAGATGTTGGAAGACATGCTACGTGCATGTGCAATCGATTTGGGTGGTAGTTGGGATAAGAACCTGCCATTAATCGAATTCTCCTACAACAATAGCTACCATACCAGCATTAAGGCTGCGCCCTTCGAGGCATTATACGGTAGAAAGTGTAGATCGCCCGTGTGTTGGGCGGAAGTTGGAGATGTCCAATTATCAGGACCAGAGATAGTCTTCGAAAGGACGGACAAGATTGTCCAGATTTGAGACCGTCTCAAAGCTGCCCGAGATAGGCAGAAAAGTTACGCAAATCCAAAGCGTAAAGATTTTCACTTCGAAGTAGGTGAAAAAGTGTTGCTTAAAGTATCACCCTGGAAGGGAGTGATGCGTTTTGGTAAGAAAGGCAAGCTAAGTTCGAGATACATAGGACCTTTCGAGGTTATCGAACGTGTCGGGTCAGTTGCCTATAAGTTGAACTTACCTGAAGAGCTCAATGGAATTCACAACGTGTTCCACATCTGCAATCTGAAGAAGTGCTTCGCCGATGAATCACTGGTAATACCCCATACAGATGTGCATATAGATGAGAGCTTAAAATTTGTGGAAAAACATTTGTCGATTGAAGATCGACAGGTAAAGAATCTTCGAAGGAAGCATGTACCTATTGTGAAGGTCAAATGGGATGCCCGTAGAGGTCCCGAATTCACGTGGGAGGTTGAATCCACGATGAAAGAAAAATACCCTTATTTGTTTCAGTAAATCTCGGGTCGAGATTTATTTTAAGGGGGTGAGGATGTAACACCTCGAAATTTTGTGTCCAATAATGTGTTGACACGTGTCATGAGTTTACGCGCGGTATTAAACATTAAATAAAGGACTAAAGTTGACAAACTTTGAAAGTATGTAAATTCGGGGGTTAAAAATGTCATCAAGGGGTAAATATACTGTATAGTAACCCTAAGTGATGCTCGTACCTTCAAACGAAAATCATGGATCGTACGGAGCGAAATGCGGAAGAAAGTGAGAGATTACAAACTACTGGGGTCAAATGTGTCAACATGTTTAATTTATACCTCTGAGTGATCCTTTGACGAACCCGAGACTTTGTAACAGTAAAATACGCTCACTAGAATATACGATATAAATTTCGCGAAGTTCCGTTTTAAAACGAGAAAGTTATGATCAAATTCGTATGTGAGGGGTTAAAAGCGTCAACAATAAAAGTTAAGGCTTTTCGGATAGTAATTAATCTAACCGAGGGCTTAACAACGCGGGTAAAAGTCATGAGGCCCTTGTTTGTAAATAATCGAGGGCCAAATCGCAAAGTTACCCCTTCGAAACCGAAAGGTCAGGTTAATGATTGCAAAAGATATGAAAATCTTGAAAATCAAGTCTAATGCGGGCCGCGTTAAAGAATCAAGCAAGCTAACGCGGGCCGCGAGCCACCTGCAGATTCGTTTACTGACTTAAGGATTCAGGCGGCCCGCGTAAGCCTAGCCTGAATCCTAATGCGGGCCGCGTGAGAGTGCCAGATGCAGAAAACATGGGCAGATTCACTGTTTGAGCTTGTGAACGATCTTGTGTACATTAATTGAAGCATGGGCGCCCTCTACATGTCCCCTAGCACTATAGGACACCTGCTGATCATCCATGAGCAATTGTAGGATGAGTTGTAATGATCTTGGGCACCATAATTCACTAGAAAAGGCAATGCATTGCACCAATGTTCAACACACCTCAAACCTGCCTTCTAGTTCACTTCTGGAGCTCCAAAGCATTCCTCTAAAATCTCTAGTCGTGCACCAAGCTTCTGTAAGTATGCCTACCCTTTTGTGGCTTAGTTTTTGCATAGTTTAGCTTAAAAGTCAATCCGTCGTAATTAACGATTGACTTTGCGATAAATCACAAATGGTCCAGTGTTTTGTCGAATCAAAGGTAGTTATACGTTGGTAATCATGTGGGCTTTAAACCCCTAAAAGGGCACCCTCTGATTCCCACTCTAACTAGTCCGAATGTCGAGTCAAACGTGCTTAGAAAAAGTCAACAGAAATGCTATTTTGCGATTTTATGCATAATCAGTAATGTAGATGGTGTGTAACCTGTTTTAACACTCATAAAACATGATAATAAGTATATTAACTAGTCTAAGCTTGTTTGATCCGACCATTTACTGTTTTGACCCGGTTCGGAGCCTAAAGTCGCAAAACTTTGACTTTTGCTTTGACTTCAGTTCTGACCCGTTAAAGTATGATTTAGATATGCCTTAGGACTCTCTTAAGACCATGTTACATGATGGTATAACCCTCTGTGACCGGTTCGTTATTTGTCCGAGTCTTCTACACCTTTCCGTTAAATGCTTAAAAGTTGACCGTAACGCCCTTTTTAATTTAAAATGAGAATTTCGGACATGTGAAAGGACCATTATCTTAGTTACTGATTTCTAAACATGTCCCTAAAATTTCACGTCAATCCGAGGTCCAGAATAGGAGTTATGCTAAATAGCGCAAATTACGGAAACTTTAGTAATTAAATAGCGCAATTAGCATAACGCCTATCTAAACCCAGATTTCGACACCAAACCTTTTACACACTGATGTAAAATAATATTTTGGGATTTTTAAAGATTTTTAATTATTTTTAGCCTGCTCATAACCTGCGGTTATGGCATCGGTTCGGTAATTACCGAATATACCCTTTTCGGACATAACTTGAGTTCTACAAGGTCTTTTGACCCGATTCCAGTTGCTACTGATTTTAAACAATAAATAAAGTATTTTGGACTTTATAAACTGTTCGGGAAGCTCAGATTTCCTGTAGAACTCAGAAACGTCTTTTATAATCTTTAAAAAGACCGAAACACC
The DNA here is from genome assembly GCF_002127325.2 of Helianthus annuus. Classification (NCBI taxonomy): domain Eukaryota; kingdom Viridiplantae; phylum Streptophyta; class Magnoliopsida; order Asterales; family Asteraceae; genus Helianthus; species Helianthus annuus. The sequence goes on from NC_035446.2 coordinate 54,737,289, forward strand.
CCTACGGGGCATAATATGAACTTAAACTCGTTACGGGCATTATGGAAGGTATCCTACTGATACCACAACCTCTTTAAAGCATATTGACTTTGGAAACCTGTGTAGGACCCCTGCGGTTACCCGTTGCGCCTTTTGCGCGCACGGTTCAGTTTATGTAACTAGTTTACATAAACTAGCCGAAAACGAGTCAAACCATATGGTTTTGACCCCAAAATCCAGAGTGTGGTTAATATACCCATATAAAACAAGTCTTCAAACTTGTTGGGTCCAAATCACATTCCATTCCCGGTTTTCGCCTTTCACGCGATTAAACCGTAATTATCCTTTGAAACTGACCGGTCTAAGCTACGGCTAAATTAAAGACCCGTTAGGATTCTAATAGGTTATTTTAAACCTTCGTTCCAGAATAGGAGACCAGTAAAAGCTATTTGCAATTTATTCAATTAAGGATTTATACTTGCAAAGGTAAATACTTTTAACTTATTTTCCGTTATACGGGCTTGGGTTACGGTATCTAAAATACCGCTTGGTCGGGCAATTGACCCCAACTCATTAGTAGTTGGGTATTATCAATGTGACCCGTTTAAAAATTGTTTTGTTGGCTTTACGCCTTTGGGAGCTTAATGACCATATCCCGGATATCCTTGGCAGCATTTTACCAAATGGCCACGACCTTGACATCCGGGTGTAGGCGTACACCCGACATTATGTCCATGACTATAAAGGTATAGCAATTGGTTTTCCTGCCACGGTTTTATGCTATGTGGTGTGTCTATTAAACTTTAACCCGGCACGACCCGGGCGACCGAACGCATAGTAAACATGTAATTCTTTACAAGATTTAATTATAAATTTTCCCAAGTTAATAAGAGTTTGTGCCTTGTGCATTCAAATCAATTTTATTAAACATTTTACAAAAGTGTCGGTTGAATGTATTTACATGTGTAAACTGACGTATTTTCCCAAAAAGACTAAATGCAGGTACTAAGCGTAATGGGCTGGATATTTCTCCTTAGCATCAATAAAAGAGTCTCATAAGCTTAAGATGCCTACGTCTGTTGAACAATTATTTTTATCTTATTATTGATCCCCTGTGGATTTTATTTCAACAATGGTGATACTTTGATATTACATTCAATGTTGAAATATATTTATCTTTATGCTTCCGCTGTGCATTCAAATAATTGTGTGGTTTGACTATATTGTTGCCAACTACGTCACGGTAATCCCCCACCGGGCCCACCAGTGAGACACGTGGAAATCGGGGTGTGACAAGCTTGTAGGCCACCTTGCCAATTTTCTCAATGATTTCGAAGGGTCCAACATATCGCGGGTTGAGTTTGCCTCATTTGCCAAAACGAACTACACCTTTCCAAGGTGAGACTTTAAGTAGCACTCGATCCCCAACCTGGAACTCGAGTGGTTTCCTTCGCTTATCAGCATAGCTTTTCTGACGGTCACGAGCTGCCGCCATTCGTTGTCGTATCTGAGCAATCCTCTCGGTTGTATCTACTACAAGTTCTGGGCCTGTGATTTGACTGTCGCCAACCTCTGCCCAATAAAGAGGTGATCTGCACTTCCGTCCGTACAATGCCTCGAACGGAGCGGCCTGGATACTGGTGTGGTAACTGTTGTTATACGAAAACTCCACTAACGGGAGGTGCTTCTCCCAGCCATTACCAAAGTCGATTACACATGCCCTAAGCATGTCTTCAAGGGTTTGGATGGTGCGTTCAGATTGCCCATCCGTCTGTGGATGATATGCCGTGCTCATGCCTAATCGAGAACCAAAGGACTTGTGCAAAGCTCGCTACAACTCAGATGTAAAACATGAGTCACGATCAGAAATGATGGAGGTTGGCACTCCGTGCCTTGATACTACTTCCTTTAGGTAGACGTCTGCTAGAGTGGAAAACTTATCCGTTTCCTTGATAGCCAGAAAATGTGCAGACTTGGTCAGTCGATCCACGATCACCCAAATGGTATCATTTCCGCGTTGAGATCTAGGCAGACCAGTAACGAAATCCATGGAAATTTGCTCCAATTTTCATTTAGGTATCTCTGGTTGTTGAAGTGGGCCTGATGGTTTCTGGTATTCGACCTTGACCCTAGCACAAGTCAAGCATTTACTGACGTAGGTTGCTATGTTGGCTTTCATACCAGGCCACCAGTATGTAGTATTTAGGTCGTGGTACATCTTATCCGAACCAGGATGTACTGAGTAACGAGACTTGTGCGCTTCATCCATCACAAGTTCACGTAAGTTTCCGTAAAGTGAGACCCAGATGCGCCCTGTTACATAGTAGGCACCGTCTTCCTTTTGTTCTAGCCGCTGCCTCGATCCTCGTAAGAACTCAGCCCCGATGTTCTCTGCTTTCAACGCTTCAACCTGAGCATCTCATATTTGAGCGGGAAGGCTAGAGTGAATGGTAAGCTGTAACGCACGTACACGCTTAGGTGTAGAATCCTTTCGACTGAGGGCGTCAGCCACAACATTGGCCTTGCCCGGATGATACTTGATAGCGCATTCATAATCGTTCAAGAGCTCGACCCATCGGCGTTGTCGCATGTTTAACTCCTTTTGCTTGAAGATATGCTCGAGACTCCTGTGATTGGTGTAAATGGGGCACTTGGTACCGTACAGGTAATGTCTCCATATCAAAAGTGCGAAAACAACTGCTCCCAATTCCAAGTCGTGCTAGTGTAGTTCCTTTCGTGAACTTTAAGTTGGCGCGATGCGTAGGCAATGACCTTGTCACGTTGCATCAACACGCAACCAAGTCCTTGGATGGAAGCGTCGCAATAAACCACAAAATCATCTGTGCCTTCAGGCAATGGGAGGATATGCACGCTACAAAGTCTGTCTTTTAAGTGCTGAAATGCGGACTCCTGTGCATCACCCCAACGATAGGTGACACCCTTCTGAGTCAGTGAAGTGAGAGGTTGCACAATCTTTGAGAAATCCTTGATAAACTTTCTGTAATATCCTGCCAAACCCAAGAATTGGTAGATTTTTGTTGGTGTACGGGGTGCAGGCCAGTTCTTGATCGAGTCAACCTTAGATGGGTCCACATGAATTCCATCCTCGTTTACCATGTGGCCTAGAAAATGGACTTCGCAAAGCCAGAAGTCACATTTCGAAAATTTGGCATATAACTGCTCCGCTCGAAGGAGTTCCAAAATAAGTCTCAGGTGTCGTTTGTGTTCCTCCTGACTCTTAGAATAGATCAGGATGTCGTCGATGAATACAATAACAAACTTATCCAGGTAAGGCTTGCACACTCTGTTCATGAGATCCATGAAGACCGCGGGTGCATTCGTCAATCCAAAAGGCATAACCAGAAACTCGTAATGCCCATAACGAGTCTTGAATGATGTTTTAGAGATATCCTCGTCTCGGACTCTCAGTTGATGGTAACCTGACCTCAGGTCAATCTTGGAATAGAAATTCGACCCTTGCAACTGGTCGAATAAGTCATCAATGCGTGGAAGAGGATAACGATTCTTCACGGTCACCTTGTTGAGTTCACGGTAGTCAATACACATTCTGAAGGTACCGTCTTTCTTCTTCACGAATAACACCGGAGCTCCCCAAGGCGAAGAGATAGGACGTATGAAACCCTTTTCCAAGAGTTCTTGTAGTTGCGTGGACAGTTCTTCAAGTTCTGATGGAGCTAGACGATAAGGTGCCCGAGCTATGGGCGCTGCTCCAGGGGCGAGCTCGATTTGAAATTCAACTTGACGATGAGGCGGAAGACCAGGTAATTCCTCAGGAAATACCTCAGGAAAATCACGTACAATAGGTATGTCTTCTATCTTCCTTTCTTCCAAGGATGTATCAGAAACGAGGGCTAGAATAGCAGTGTGGCCCTTTCGTAAACACTTCTGGGCCTTAAGGAAAGAGATGATGCCCACAACAGCACCACTCTTGTCGCCACGAAATACGAGGGGTTCTTTACCAGAACGAGGGATGCGGACAATCTTCTCGTTGCAAAGAATTTCCGCTTGCTGATGAGATAACCAATCCATCCCAATAACAACATCGAAACTACCCAGAACGATAGGAATGAGGTCGATAGAAAAGGTCTGATCAGCGAGAACAAGATTACAACCCTTAACTATGTGTGTGGCTTCAAGACATTTACCGTTTGCTAGTTCTACCGTGTGTTTGGTGGTCAAAAGTGTCGGGGTGCGCTTAAGCATTTGACTAACTTTTAAGGACA